>NW_010184909.1:0-1910 GCF_000695765.1 Mesitornis unicolor | reverse complement strand
GCTGAACCCTTTTGCACGTACAGAAATGACTGTCAGATACCCTCAGAATTTTCTCTCCTGCAAGCCATCCAACACCCATTTGCTCTGCCTTTTGCTGCTATTTATATCAGTAAGTAGTGAAATGGGTTCAGAGAGGTGACCTGGTCACTTTTTATGTCATGGACTAACTTGTTTTCTGGAAAGATCAGCTGCCTGAACTAGTAGGAGGAAGAGAGGTTGCAGCTGTCTCAGCTGATAGCAGCTTAAGTCACTCTGGACTTGTAGTGTTAATTCTCAGACACCATTCTGCTGTAACTTCAGCCTAATACACTACTGCATCTTTTAATGTTAGAGGATGAGGAAGATCCTAGCTCAGTATCATTAAGTCTGTATACCAAAGTTTGGTACCTGAGATTGTGTTTGGGGTCCTTAATTTTCCAGGGTTTTGAGCAGTCTTTTGACTGGATAGTTATGCTTTAACATAGCAAATTTTATTTCTAAAAAATAGAGGTTAATGTGAGAAGAGGTTAATATGTGGTTGCTATATGCTTTGGGGTTGGATTTTCATACATGGCTGGGGTAAGAGCAGCAGATCCCCATCCCTCTGAGATGGGAATTTTTTGCTGGGGGATGGGCATATCTCATGTGCAGGCAGAGTGAACTCTCCCTATGGGATGGCTGTGAGATCCCTCTGGAACAGGGTGATAGGGTCCCTCACACTGACCAAGCCCTGTACAGGGGGTAATAGTTTCCAGGGAAAGCTCTGCCCCACAGTCAAATTGCAAAATGCCTGGCACCTGATGATTCTTGGGGTTGATGCCAGGGACTGCCTGTGTCTGAGAAGCCACAGACCTCTTCTCCATAGACATCTCCTCACTACTGTCCTCTCCCTGAAGGCTTATGGCACGGGGTACAGGCTGCACCCAGGCAGTGATGGCAGGAGCGGGTACTGACAATGAGGCAGCTCCTTCCTTCTGGCAAGTGGTGTCATGATGGTAGGACACCAGCTCATTGCTGAAGTTGACCCTCTCCACAGCGGATCTGGGTGTGCCACAGCAGAAGCACCGGCAACCCAGCAGGTTGCTGAAAGCCCGCCTGAAGTCTGCGTTGAAAGCATAGATCACTGGATTCACTGAGGAGTTGGCCCAGCCAAACCACACAAAGACATTGAAGGTGGTTTGGCCAACACAAAGTGACTGTCCTTCATGGTCACTCTCCAGCTCGGGCTGGCAGAAAGGCAGCAGACAGTTGAGCAGGAAGAATGGCAGCCAGCAGAAAACAAAGACTCCCATTATGATAGAGAGGGTCTGCAGCACCTTGGTCTCCTTGCGCAGGGAAGTCCGCAAAGAGGAGGTAGACTCCTTGTCATGAGTTGGCCACTGGCCCCCTGCTCGCTCGAGGGTGGAGATGCGGTGGATCTGGGCCTGAGCAATTCGGTAGATCCTGGTATAGGTGATGATCATGATGGCCACGGGGATGTAGAAGCTGATAAGTGAGGAGGTGATGGCGTAAGTGTGGTTCAGGCTGACATCACAGCGAGGCATCCCAGGCAGCCAGGAGCCTGGATACCTCATGTCCTTGGCTTTATGCCAGTGTAGCTGCACTGGGACGAAGGAGATGAGGATGGAGAGGGCCCAGGCCACAGCTATCATGGCGCAGGCAAGGCGCTGCGTCATCCTGCGCTCATAGCGAAAGGGACTGGCGATGGCCCAGTACCGGTCCAAGCTGATGATGCAGAGGTGGAGGATGGAGGCGGTGGAGCACATGATGGCAAACGCCCCCCAGGTGTCACAAAAGCGGCTGCCAAAGAGCCAGGAGCCACCGGCCACCTCAGTGACTGCCTTCCAGGGCATCACCAGGAGGGCCACACAGAGGTCCGAGACTGCCAGCGACAGGACGAACCAGTTGGTGACCTTGGCGCGCAGGTGTCG
>NW_010184908.1:0-2924 GCF_000695765.1 Mesitornis unicolor | reverse complement strand
TGTTACCTGAAAGCTTCTTCTGACTTTAATGATAGAAGATAATAAAATCCAAGTACATTTTGTGTAAGAGAATATAGATATAAAAGAGATATATGTATATATTTACGTGAAACATATAAGGATATGAAAATACCATATATATATTCTAAAAAGCTTGAAAACAAAATGTAAAATTGGGCTGCCCTTACTTTTATTTTTAGTTATCCATTTTGTACAACAGAGAGGAAAAGTAAGTAAAGAAATAATGCTACTTGTTTTAAAAAAAATATAATTTAATTTATTCTGTTAATTTAGAATTTGTTGACCCCTTTGAACTTCTTTTCAAATAAAGTTCTGGAAATAAAAACGTAGAGAGAATTAAAATTGGTTTAAATATCTCTGAAAAGCTCCAACAACAGCACAGAAATGGCTTTCTAAATCCCCATAAGCATTCATAAGGCACGATCAGCCATGTACTCTACTTACAAATCTGTTGCAGTCAACATGGGTCTCCCAGGAGGGAGTATCAAACTCCTCTAGGAAAAATTTTTTAAGATCCAGGATTTTAGGCTTCTGGCCAGAAAGTCTCCAAGTACCATAGATTTCAATTTGCCAGTTTCATCTTTTAAGGAGGCAAACGGTACCCTTCACATAGTCTTAGGGTTTTAGGTACACTATGAGTAACGTCTTCATGCTCATATTCAGAATTTGTTAAAGATTGCCAAGTAGAACATGATAGATGATGAACAGATTGATATTGGCTTTCATCAGAGATTGCTTTCCTCTTTCTCTAATTTCATTGCCAGGTTTTACACGTATGGAGGATGGTGAAATGTGGTTCATCTCTGTTCAGGAGAGTTCCAGAATCCACATCCAGTGTTTCTCTCCTGTTTTTAATGCTACAAACTTTTATTTGGTTTTTTTTTTGACTTCCGTGAACTCACAGTTTGGGTCTTTTGCATAGACTTGATTTTTCTCCTTAGACTATCTTCTGCCAGTACTTTTAAGAACTTATTTTTTAACCACTTTGCCAGAAATTTTAAAGCATATATTTCCCCTTAATTTTAATTTAACTCAAAGGGTTGAAGGCTTCAGTGATATAAGAGAACAGAGAATCATCAGGAAAAAAATGGAGGAGACATTGTGCTTTCTACATGGATAGCATTCACATCTAAGCGATTTTTATCAAAATCTGTTGTCATATGTGTCTTACAACTTCTTATAATTTGGAGAAATAAGTGTCTAGAAGATGGCAAACACAAAGTGGGCAGACACTTAAAAATACAAACGAGCAGCACAGAAGGCTCAGAGATGGTTAAATAACAACCTACAAGAAGTGACCCCAGAGCTGCTATTCCCTACTGCAGCATCCACCGCTGGTTTCTGTCTGGCCTCTGCTGGGTTCTGCCCAGCACCGTGCTGTTATTTAACAGAGCAAATGCTTCTTCTACCATATTAAAAATTATTTTATTTTACATTTTAGGAGGATCTGTACATATTAAATGTTCTGAGCATTTTTGCCTGGTCCTAGTTCATCCAGTGTCTTTGAACAGTTTGTGCTGCATAAAATTTATATCATCTCCCAAAAGGGACATTCCATTCATACTATGTTTGGTGCAGCTACCTAAATCACCATGGATGGTAAATTGACTGAAAACCATGTATGCCATCGTGGAGCAGAGCTGTCTGTTTATGTTTTACAGGGATTAATTAATTTCAGCTTTTACAGTCAATTCTGAGTAGTGAAAAAAATTAATTAATTTCAGCTTTTACAGTCAATTCTAAGTAGTGGAAAAAAACAGTTGTGACTAGGTGGAAAGAAAAATATATACTTATAATCAGCTTGATTTTCTTCTTTCTTTTTTATTTTTTTTTGCGGGCTACTAGCAGTGCGGTACTACACAATGAATAGAGCTGTGTCAGGACAACAAAGTTTGCACTTATGTGGCATTCATAACAGGCACAAGAAACGTCAGTCATAACGACTGCTTTTTTGTACATAATAGAAGAAATTAAATTCTTGCAAAATTCAGCTAAAAAGACACTGCTGAGGTTTAAGCTTGTAATTAAAAGTAGTGACATACAAAAGTTTTAATTAGAGCATAATTTTAGGTTCAGGATTTCTTCAGTTTAAAAAGAACTGAACTCTGTATCAGGAAAGGTTTGAAAGCATTGTGTGAGGGTTAGGACTGCCTGCAGCACTGGTGCTGGAATAGAGTCCCTTACTTCATTTCAGGTCATACATGTGACTATAAATGACTAGCAAAGCTTGTGGTTTATTATTCTAGTGAACTAAATAGTTAAAATAATGAAGCTCCATAATATCTTGTGAGATTCTGAATGAGTAACTTAATTTTTTATGTCTCTTCAAGAACTGCCAACCTGGAGAGTGACACATGCAATAAACACCACAGACCTCTGTTATGAGGAAAGTTACTCAGTTTACCTGAAATAAAGCCTTGCACACGAAAGAGATATTAAAATCCAGATGGTCAGTGCATTTACCCACATAAGTCAAACACCACCACTCTGAGCTCCTGCAAGCAGACTCTCACAGAAGTCTGATGTCTGATGGACAGCAGCCAAGAACCTTCCCATCTGTAAAAGGCACATTGGGTTGGATGAGAACACAATGCAAATTGAAAGAGCAGAAGATGGAGGGTGAAAAAGTCAATTTGTATAGAATTAAGAGAAATGCTTTTCCCATTTTCATCACAAGGAAAGTAAAGGAGAGAGATGTAACCAAGGGAGAAAGAAGAGAGCTTGGCGCACTGACATTTTCTGGCACTGAATGCAAAATCAGAGACACTGTCATCAAAACAAAGGCTTTGGAGGAGGAAGGGATGTAGCCAGTGCCTTGGACACAGATACAGTCCAGGAATGCTGGAAACAGAACGTTGTTCTGTGCAGCTGTCATTTCTGGCAAAACTTTCTACCAAGCCTCT
>NW_010184907.1:0-6384 GCF_000695765.1 Mesitornis unicolor | reverse complement strand
AATTAGCTTAACAACTCTCTCAATAACACCAGAAGAGGGGAGGAACAGAGGGGGGAAGTGCAGAGACCAGCTCTGTAGGCTCCTCCATCACAATTGCTGCAGCTAAAATTCTTTCTCGTGGATTTCCTTCTCATTTTCGACCATCCTCTTTATGATGGTCATATGCCCAATTATTCCATACATATCAATAATGGACATTTTTCTGTGTATTTAGATTTCTATACAAAGTCATAAAAGCATCAGCATACAGAACTCCATCACATTTCCCTTCCCATCTGCAAAATAACATTAACTGCAATATGCTATCATACTTTGAAGTTCCATTCTTTGGCCATTTTTCCTGATCTTCGAGGGTATACATCCGCCGCTAATTATTACAATACTCTATAAGCTATTTTTGGATATGCAAATCTCCAATTTTCTCCAGTGTTTCAATATACAGTCTAGGGGAGAGCTTTTCAAAATCCCTCCTTCCGTCAATACAGACATCTTCTTACCCATTATGAAAGTATACAACAACACCACAAAAACATAAAGCCAACATAAAAAAACCAAACCAACATAACCTTACACAAAATGGCAAAACGTGCCACCCAAAAAGTAGACTCGAACCCCTATAAGTAACACAAAACCAGTGACTTAACACAGAATAACAAGATGTTCAGTCGGAGTCTAACCCACTCAATATTACCAAAACCAAACCACCAGAACCTGGGTGTTCCACAGAGTTGGTTTTTTTTGTCTAGCAGTACTATAATCTCCCTTCAGGTACCTTTATAGCTCTGTCCCTGCATGGCTTTTGCCATGCCTTATGGGCAAGCTGCCAACCTTTTAAAGATTAAAGGAAAGTATGCCTTTTACCTTCCCAGGGGTCTTGCTTAGAGCTCTTTGGTCCAGGAATTGGAGGTTCTCCCCAAGAATCACTCGGTGCTGGCTGGAGGTCTTGTTATCCCACGGATCTGTCATCCCACGGATCTGTCATCCCACAGATCTGTCAAGGTCCAGAAGCAGGGTCCTATCTGGGTCACCACTGAAATCAGGAATAGAAAAACCTCTTAAAACCAATTTAGCATTAAGAAGCAGGCATTCTTTATTCGACATTGGGTGCAAAGGGTATTATTTATTCGATCCAAACTTGCACTACTATGGTCACTTTTCTTAGCATATTTATACACAAAAGTTTCAGGATTGCATAATCTGAGTTACAATGATTGGTAGCAATTTAAATATAATTATAATATATTTAAATATCTGCAGAATCATTCTCGGATCAAACTGTGCTTGCATCAAAGGGATCCTTTGGTGGTCTCTGGTGGTGCCTTGTGGTTCTGAAGAGGCACTCTTACTGTCCTTTCCATGAACCCTGAGTCTTTCTCCCATATATGGTCTTTCCTGGACCCTTTTTCTCAGCTCCCTTATCTTGGTCTCAACCGGTGTTGGGTGGTAAGCGACTCAGTGGTGGAATGCTATTAGAGAGAGGTATTAAAGGGCTGGATTAAGAGGGAGTGGGAGATTCTCTGGGAAGTAGCAGCTATATTAATAAGGAATTGGTGTAAGGCATATACATGACTGGGAATTCTGTATAAGTCGTATGAAGTGGGATAGGCAACAGAAAATAGGGAGACATCCTCTATTTAAGCTCTGTGTAAGGCACATTGGGAGGATATGCAACAGGAGCATAATTTGGTTTTCAGTACCAAAATGGGTAGTGCTACTTCACAGGAGATTCCTCTCCTCTCCCCCTTGGGATGCATCCTGAAAAACTGGAATTAATATGGAGGGGATTCTCCAGGACACCAGTTGTCTTCTTTGCTGGATCATCTTCTGGCACATGGGGAAGACCTGCTCCTGCGCCTTTATTACTTCCTTCTTGAAGAATTTCCAGCCTTCCTAGACTCTTTTGCCCTTCGGGACTGCCTCCCAAGGGACTCTGTCAAACAGGCTCCTAAGTACTCCATAGAGTCCAGCTCCATCCCCAGAAGACCTAGTTCTGATAAAGCTGAATAGCACTTCTTGTCTGAAGTTCAAAGCATAGCCACTGGTATAATTTCTGTTTCATATTAATTTAATTAATTTTGGGTCTACAGCTAGATGATTGTCTTATACAAGACATCACTTTGGGTTGTGCAGCAGGGACTGCATAATTAATTCCAGTATTTTGATTACATTGCATCTTAAGCCAATAGGAAACTCATTTTGTTGTATTAAATGAGATACTGAAAATCAAGCCTGTAGCAAGCACAATGAAAAATAATTATCAGGTAATGCAAAATTATCACTTGTTTTATACCAAGGTCTTTAATAGCATGCCTTGATATGCAGTGTCCTTAATGAACTTCTGAAACTTCAGCAGTCACAGTCTGTTGCAAACTGTGTTTCTATTCTTTTTGGCTTCTATTCTTTTTGAAGTTTAGTGCTCTGGACAATATGTTAATGTCACAAACATTTGCCTAAGGTGCTAATGTGAAGGACAAGGCTTGTGGGTGTGGGGTGCAGAGGCTGGGCTCTGTGCTTATCCTGTGCAGATAAGCACCAGACCTGAACAAAGGCAAGTGTTGAGCATCTTGGCACTTCGTGATCTGGCACTGAATCATCTGAGTGACACCTAGGGTGAGGCAGAAGCCTCACAGCCCGATGCTACTCTGGTAGATAAGACAAGCAGAACACTTTTGATTGCCTCTGTACCAAGCTCCCATTTTTACATAACAAGTCAAGAATCCTGCACCTAGTAGAGGTCAATCAGGACTGAAAAGACTTGCCCTGCTATACCTGTAAAGAGCATGGGTGCTAGTTTACATGGAAAGCGGGGACTAATTAGCATGGGAAGCAGAAAACTCAACTAAGAGGAGTTGGCTAGCTGCCTATAAAGATGGAAAAGATCACTGTATAGGTGTCGCCCCCAGAGACTGGACACACACACCACACCACCTCCCCCCTGTTGGCAGGACCAACACTGGAACCAGGACTGGTGATCTTTCTGTCTTTCCATCTTTCTATCCTCCCCTCTTTTCTACTCTCCTCATATCTCTCTCCTTCCCTCTAAGTAACACAAGGCCCGTGTTGTCGGTTGTTGTCAGGAAAAACAGCTATAATTTGTTTCTCTTGGTACCTACCGCTAATTGTAGGGATAGCTACTACCGTTTTGATCTGTCACTAATTTGTTGTTGGTTGTTGAGCCTACTGTAATGAATAAATCTAGTAAACTTAGTATTGGTGATTGGAATTGTTCATGAAACACTTTGATTAGGCACCTTGACTTGTCTCACCATTGTTCAACCTGTTGGGGATTTGCGGACCACTTGTCCCCCTCCTTAAGAGCATTATAAGTTATAATTTAGTTTTCCTTATTGAAGTGAATTTAGTAATGGTAAAAGATTTTAGATTGAAGGCCCTAGAAATGGGTGTCTTCAGGTAGTGTTTCTGAGAGATCTTTGACTTGATCAGAGATGTGTTCTGCGAGAGCAAATTGACACATGCTCAGCAGATGAAGCAGAGCAAAGATCATGATCATGGGTGAGTGAGGAAGGCTTGGGTTCTCTTGGCCTCACTTGGTAAGAGAGAGTTAGTGTGACACTAGAGAGAATGGAGAGGAAGGGCTTCTCTGACCTGTATCTCTTTCTGCTCAGTGTACAGTTAGCAGGTGGATATACTCCTACCCCAGGCATTTTAATGCACCATGAGCCGAGGATCATCAGAAAATCTCTCATAAGTGAAATTCCTGTTTCTCTGGCCATTCTGAGCTGCTACTTCATGTAGTACACAGACATACTGTCTTATTGCAGAGTGATGGTAACTCTTCTTTTTTCCTTCCAGTGTTGTGTGCTCAGGGTCTGCAGGCCAAGGAAAAGACTGGGTCCAGTGATCTATATGTAACTGTTCAAGCAGGTAAAACAAAGAAGAAGGCAAAAACAATTTTTGGGAATCTGAACCCTGTACAGGAAGAAAAGTTTTACTTTTAAGTGCTTACAAGGAAACTCAGCCCCATTTTGCCTGATTGCATGATCTGTGCTTCAACAGCTATGTCTTCTCTGTCAGTATGCTTTCCCACACCACCTGTAATGTATGACGGTTTCATTTCTGCTCAGCATTGTGTGTGTGTCTGGAGGGTTGATGTCTTTAACAATGTATGTAGTGCACACCTGTCCATCTCATCTGTCTTGTGTATATAGAAATTGTCTGCTCTGTGAACACTTTCATATTGATGTTTCTAGAGAAAGCTAAAGAGAAAGGAAAATCTTTAGCTCGGTGACTTTTGTTCCTGGCTAAGAGATGTACTTTCAACATTATTTGAAACATAAAAGAGTAAAATTTGTATAAAAGACTAAGCAAACTTCCTGTGACCTACTACTGGTGTTTGACCAGCAAAGGTTAAAGGTAGTCACACTCTTCCTGTGTGACTTACTCTAGGTGATCCTGCTCTAGCAGGGGGGTTGGACTGGATGATCTTTCGAGGTCCCTTCCAACTCCTAATATTCTGTGATTCTGTGTAGTTAGTTTTCTGTGACACTACCAGTCTCCCCCTCTAGTTCTGGAAAATCAACGTAACAGCAACTCAAGGGATTATCTGCTTTCAAGATGAACAATGTATCCATGTCTGAAAGGAAAGCAAAACCTGGTAGCACAGTTCTTTAGATATCAAATACTCTCAGAAGACTGAAAAATGTATTATTCCATCCTGCTTTTATTGAATAAGTAAACAGTATCCTCAATTTATCATTAAACGTGTTATAAAACAAAATTGAGACATGAAATCCAGAAAGCATTTTCTGAAGATTCTGGATGATCTCATTCAACCTCAAACTTCTTTATTTCCTTTAATGTGTAAGCTCCTCCCTTGTACCTTCTCTCTCTTTCCTTTTTTCTTCCCTGTTTTTTTACTTAACTGCTTGGGAGTAGCTCTCTCTGCAAACTGTAATTTGTTTCTGTTTTAAAATCAGGCTTATATCAGTCTAGCTTTATCTTTACAATGCACAGTACAAACAAAATTATTTTTAAAGTAGTTTTGAGTTCCTTGTTTACGCTACAAAAAAAATCTCAATGTTATTTTAAGCAAGTAAGCCCTTGGCTTTATTCTTAGTTTAATCCAATGTAACATAATTGCTTGGTAAGTAGTAAGTATGCTTAGGTGCCATTTGGATAACTCTTGTTCTTAGAGAGCAACAGCTGGATATCAGTGAATATTCTTGTGCTGCCATGCTTAACTTCTAAGCTGCTAAAGATTTTAGCCTCATTCTCTTACCACTCTGATTTTTGCATTCATTGTCTTCTCCACTATCCTTTTTTTTCTCTCTAAAAGAGGAGAATTGGCATTGTTTTAAAATTAACCTGTCCTGAGAAATTTTCTGTCTTCCTTTCCCATTGAGGTTGGCCACAACAGAGCTGCCAGTTGGACTTTGTATTTTCAAGACACTTCATTTGAAACATATCCAAATCTTCTGGCTTTTTCAGCTGGACCATTTCCCAAAGACAACTTTTTTCCTGCTCACTTTGTGCATGTTGTTATAACTCTTTATTGGGCTTTCTCATACTGGTTGCTATAACTACTCCTTCCTTTCCAATTTTCCAGAAAATTGCTTTGTGGTTTTTTTTGAGCTTTGTTTATCAGAAGCTGAAATGACTGGAGGTCCTAAAGTCTTGCTGATCTGCTCTCTCCTGTGCATTTTCCCATCTCCTGCACTCTCATCCATTACTTCTGCAAGTAGCTCTGCACTCTTTTTCTGTCTCCATCATTGCATGAAATGTCCCCTGCACTGGACTGTGAAACTTTACAGGCCCTTCCTGAGAGCTGCATCTGCCATGGTACAGAAGGGAAACAGCTCACAGAGTATGGCAGTATATTCACTAGACTCTTTGAACCATATTTTTTGTAGATGTCCAGTTTACTCTAACCCAATCCTCTTCTACCAAGGCAAAGTCTTCCTTTTTCCTGGCTTCCTCTGTGGTCTCGAAGGTCTGGGAGTCCCAAGGGCTGGCCTTAGCAATAAAGACAGAGGCGGAGAAGGCATTCGGTAACTTTGCCTTCTCTGTATCCTCCATCACCAGGGCACCCACTTCATTCAGTAGTGGGCCCACATTTCTTCTAGCCTCTCTTTTGCTTCCAATGTACTTAAAGAAGCCTTTCTTGTCGTCCTTGACCTCCCTTGCCAGGTTTAATTCTAAGGAGATCTTAGTTTTCCTTGTTGGAGCCCTTCGCTTTCCTTGTTGCATCCCTACATCCTCTGACAGCATTCTTGTATTCGTCCCAAGTGGTCAGCCTCTTCTTCCACTTGACTTTATCCAGTAGCTCCCTGCTCAGCCATGAAGGTTTCCTGGCTACCTTACTTGATTTCCTACTTATCAGGATGCTCCAATCCTGAGCTTGGAGGAAACGGTGCTTGAATATTA
>NW_010184906.1:0-7283 GCF_000695765.1 Mesitornis unicolor | reverse complement strand
CCGTTCCTGCTCGGCGGCGGAGGGGGAGCAGGGTGAGTGATCCACCGGTAGCTTGGTGTAGCTCAGCCGTGTTTCTTTATCTCCACAGCGTGGGCACAGGGTTTCAGGATACCGGTGTGTTGTACATCACCAAAATGTGCCAATAACCAAGATATTTCTCCTAAATTTTTGAGCAGACTTAGAGGATCCTCTTGCCTTTGCTTTGCCTCCTGCCCAAGAAACATCCTTGAATTATCATTTTCTGAAAGGCTCAGAAACATCCTGCTGTTTTCTCACACTGGTTTGTTATATGGTATCACAGCAGCCATGCAGAGGATTAGATATGGAGAAAGGAAACAGTTACATCATGCTAAGGTATGAATGCTGAGGAACTCTCTCCAAGGAGCAGAATTAGTGATAAGGAATTTAGGAAAGTCATCTCTGCTTGGGTTGTGGGTGCTTGTGACTTTGTTGCTCCACTTCATCACCTGCCTATCTTCCTGAATCACTCTGCAATGCCTTCCCCCCCCCCTTTTGAAACAAGAATACACATCAAGCATTTTTTAAAGATACAACTGCTCCAAGTCAGCCAAATTGGCTGCAAGCCTGGATATTATAGGGAGGAATTCAAGTCTTGGAAATCTGACAGCATCGATGGTCTTGAGGTCCCTGGTGTCTTTCAAAAGGGTGAGGAATGTCAGGGCTCCACTGAAACAGCCTTTTCGAGCAGCGAAACCCATTTGCAAACAGATAGAAACCGACTTGTTCCAACTGTAGCCCTTAGAGTAAGTTTTTCAAGACTCCTTAAAAAAAAGAGAACCCAGCCCCCCCAAATAAAACCTCAACAGTTCAGAGTTTGTTTTCAAAAGGGCATTCAAGATAAATTCCTTGGCAACTGTTATTCCAAATCATTGTGCTTTAGAAAGATGCAAACTGTGCATTATCACATGGAAGTCACCTCAGACAGAGCCAATTCCACACCTCTGGCTCCATCAACATTAGAAAATAAAGAATCGGCCAAGGGATTCTGCCCCAGTGCAGTTGTTTCCTTTGCTGGTTATGGATTTGTTTCAAAATGTAGTGTAGTCTGGTCCTCGTACTCCTGCGCGGGCAGGGAAGATCTTGGGATACCTCCCTTGTTTATGGGACGTGGCTGAAGACCCCGCGGTGCTGCTGTCAGCTCTCCTTGGCCCTGTTGCAGGAGCAGCAGTGGTGAGGTCTGACACAAGAGACTCAAGCAGAGACAGGCCAGTGCTGTAAAGTTCTCAACGGATAGGAATATTTTGTTTTGTTTTAGGTTTTTTTTTTTTGAGTTGTTATTGGAGAAACTATTTGAAAGAGTCTGCCAACACACAGGACCAACACGTAGGTTCACTGTGCTCCTGGGTTTGCTTCCCATGCTGCAGTGCTGTGGAAATACTGCCTGGCTTGCGATGGCATTTGCCATGTTGCTGCCTACGTTTGCAACGCACTGATGACCAGCGGCCCTGATTAGGCATTTGCTGTACAAATGCAAGGATCAGCTGCAGAATTTTTCCATGCCTTGCACTGCACTGTTAGTGAGCTGAAACCCAGGGAAGTTCCTCCTTCCCTCCCAGCATTAAGGGCTGTGTCTGAGAGCAGGAATTCGGGTGAGCCAGGGCACAGATCAGATCTGTACACAAGTCTGTGTTCCAGTGCCGTCAGTTTTTATGATGGCCTTTGATGCGTGAAGGTTAGTCCATCACATCCTCCCTACACAATGTCATTTAACATGGTTACCCAGCCTGGATCTTGTTCTTAAGCCAAAGGCTGAGCTGGCCTCTGCTATAGAAAATACATCCTATAGGCATTGTGTACTCCTCTCTCCGATTTACATTGCGTTTCCTTTAGCAGGGCTCGCTTGCATCCTGTTTGCCTGGTTCCTTTGTCTGCTGTAGCTTCATTCAGGGCTGAAAATACCATAAGGATGTCTGTACAATGGTTTGGCATGGCTGAAGAGGAACATGTCTCTTCAGAATGCTAAAAGAAATATGTCTCCAAATGGCAGATTCTTCTTCGTTCCTTCCTCAGGGCAAAAAGTCAGCGTTATAACAGCCCTTCTTGCCACAGCCCTCTTAGCCACCTCTTCAGGTATGCATTGCCCGTGCAGTTTCCAGTCATTGCCCTTTCCTACCCTCAGCCTGATGACCCTTACCTCTCATGACTGCCTTCCTGCTTTCTGAAAGGGTTTTTTTTTGCCCAACTAACAACATGTTCCTTCACTGCTTGGCCAGTATTCATTAGAGAAGGGTGTCACATAGCTCTGCTGCTAGGCCAGGAGAAAAATGTGTCTACAGCGTGTGTAATCATACACACTGGTACTGCACCCCTACCCCTTCCTAGCGTGAGCGCAATCAGACAATGTAAAGATCTTATAAAACCTCTGAACTTGGGGTTGTGCTCCTGTTTGCAAGGTGTCTTTCCACGCTGTTATCAAGCAAACGAGATTAGAAAACACCTCACTCATGCCATATGGCCAAGGTGCTGTTACTTTTGGAATCTTGTATTTTGCATTTCCATGCGCACTCGACCAGCCAGTTCCAGTGCGGTTAAACCTTCATTTAGCTGTAAGAGCAGCTGGAAATACCCATGCAAAAATCCACGACATGCCGAAATCAGTGAGTAACTCATTGGGTGTTCCCTGTTCCTCTGTTTCAATGAAACATTAATCACATGAGTTAACCCAGTGAGATTTGGGGCATGATTTTATGCAATGTGATTAATTAGGTTTTGTGACTTACTTTGATTCCTAAAAAAAAAAGACAGATCTGAGAATTGTGCTGGTGTTGAAGCCTTCTTCATGCAAACTATTCCAGCAGAGACTCTGAAGCAGCAATGACTCAATATTTTTACAGAGGGGAAGATTGCACACTGGGAGTTCGAGTTTGTTTCTCCTCACTTTCCTTGAACTTCAAAATACCTACTGGGATTTTGTTCCCAGTTTTGAAACAAAACAACCTCTCTTAGAGAGACCGAGCATGGGAAATGAGAGGTCAAGTACACGATGGAAGCATCCTAAAGCAAACTTACGGTGACAGTGGATGCTGTTGTGCAACCATACCTTGGTGGTGGCTGATATCTGCCATAATAGTGAAATACATGTCACTGAGAAAAAATATGTGGCATGTCAGAAGCTGAAGGAGCCTTTTCAACACTCACTATGCACCAGAACTTTTGAAAAATAGTTTAAATGGGTGGTTAAAAGGGGATAAAAGGGTGACACCTGTCCGTGACAAGGGTGGTCAACCTTCCTCCCACCTTCCTGGGTAAGATCACGCTGGGGGCCGTTACAGACATCATTGCTCCTCCCTCTGCCTGTATCAGTTCATGGTGACTGGTTCTTAGTGACTGGCCATTTATGGGAAAATATGCGCTTTTGAGAGTAAGAGCTTCTGCCATGGGAGCACGCTGCCCACACAGGCAGGGCTGTTCTTGCCAGCTTCCAGCCTTGGCCCCGTGTACATGATTTAGCCTTTGGAAAAGAAGAGGCGATCAGTGCATCCTGCGTGTGCTTGGAGAGGAATGGACAGCAGCTTGTGAAAAGGATTTATTGCACGCGTTGGGCACCAAGAACGTCAAGTGGGCACAGCACTGAGGGCTCCCTGTGGGATCAACCTGTGCTTTCCTCACAGCCATTGCTGGCAGCAGTCCTGGACAAGCACCATCAGACAGTGATGGCTGAAAGAAGCACAGGGTTGAGGAAAAAAAATAGGATTTCCACTCTTCCGCTTTTTGTCAGCTTCTAGATCAGATTCTTCTGAGGCTCTGATCACCTCCCTTCCAGCTCCTCTCTTTGCTGTTTCCACACTGCTGCAATTTCAGTTCTGTACTTTGTCATCTGTAGGGCAGAACTGCCTCGACATTATGATATCTAAGGAGAGGGTATAGAGAAGGCAGTCGAGCTGTTCTCAGAGATGCACAGTGGTAGGATGTCAGGAAACTGATTCAAGCTGCCACACACACTCTGATTAAATATAAAGAATATTTTTTTCACCATGAGGGTAAGTCAAACACAGGCAAGGTTACCCAAAGAACTAGTGGAGTCTCCATCCTTGGAGATATTAAAAAGAAGGCCCTCAGCAACTGATTTAGCTGCATCTACCTTGAGGGGCAGACTGGACCAGACGGCCCCCAGAGGTCCCTAACGTCCTGAATTACTCTATAGCTCTGTGACGCTCTGCCAGTATCACACACCGAATCTGCAGGATCAACCCTGGTGTTCATCCAGAGATTTAGCTTCAGTTGAGTACTGCATTTTCTGAGCCTCACCGTTTGTCCTGTTTCTCCATCAGTACTGGATGCCAGTCTGGGCTTCTGTAGGATTGCTTGCTCTTAAGTGTGCAGCCACTTCAAACTTTCTTGGCTACAGATGGGGAATACAGTTCTGGATATCTGCATTCTTTACAGTTTGGGGATGCACAAAACAAGCATTTTGGTTCATGTTCATGCTTAGAAGTATGTAAATGCAACTTTGGAAAGATGGGAACATAGCTGTTTCTAGTCTTTGTGTCTGCCATGCTTGGTACAATAGGGACAGAACAGTGAGTGGAGTTGGCGATCTTTGCTTCACATGAACGTGAAATACTATAGGAATGTTAAATACTAAGGATTTTAATTTCAAGTTTAGTTTGCCTTCTGCTCAGCTTACAGAAGTCACCTGTACGTGCAGACATGTAGCTTTCAGCATGTTTTTCTCTTTTCTATACTGCCCAAGGATAAGTGGGAGCAGAGGAGCTGGGCAAGGCCTGTGGACCTCAGAATCTGTGGTCAACCTGGAAAACTGGACCCCAGGAACACCTCACTTGTTGGAAGTGGATTAATTGTGAGGAACACAGCAAGGTTCAGATGGCTTACCCAGAACTGATTTTTAACCTGAAATAAGAGAAATAAAACCTGGAAATCATCCCCAACCTGGAATCCAGAACCACAAACAACACAGGGAGAGCTGTGCAGCACAGGTTATGAGCTGAGGAGCTTGGCCACCCCGAGCTCATTTGTGTTTGAGCTGAGTGTTGGGGCACCTGAGCTGTGTGATAAACAGCAATAACTGTGATAGTGGACCCTGCATGTTCTGTGAGGAGCATGTATGAGGG
Organism: Mesitornis unicolor; assembly: GCF_000695765.1. Taxonomy (NCBI): domain Eukaryota; kingdom Metazoa; phylum Chordata; class Aves; order Mesitornithiformes; family Mesitornithidae; genus Mesitornis; species Mesitornis unicolor. The sequence goes on along the minus strand of NW_010184906.1, from coordinate 2,190 downwards.
TATGTGAGACACACAGCATGTGTTTGTGACTGTATGCAGCATGTGTTTCTGGACGAGTGTGTTTACAGATGTTTTTGGCCCATTTAAAATATCATTGGCAAGAGGAAGTTCTGTGTCTCTGAACCAAGCCAAACACACCTCTGAGGTCATTGCTGCCATGAGATCACCACGTAGGCATAATGTCCAGGACCTCTGAAGACTCCCTTTGTGTTTTTTTAACATTTTCACTCCTATTTGAGGTGGATCCAGGACAATTAGAATCCACCAAGGGAACAAACAGAAACCCTTTGCAAACCAGAGCCATAACAGCTAGGCATGGAAAGTGCATGCAGGGGATAAGACTAAGTTTGTGTTGCCCCACTCTGGTTTTTCGGAAGGACTCCAAACTCAAGAAGTCGGTGTAAATAAGAGATTACCATGATCCTCTGGAATTTTGAGTGCAGCCTCCTACTAGGTCACTATTTCTATGTTTTCACTCTCTGCAGAATATTGATGCACAAGCTTGTTTTTTTCTCTATTTTGTCTTCAGATGAGCTATTTTTTAACCAATCTGCTTGGCACATGCCGACTGTTGTTCAGGAACCTGCTTTACAGAGGGGTCCAATCTTCAACATCAGATGTTAGCACCCAAGGGCATTGAGGATCAACTGCCTCCTGGTCTGAGCCACATGTGCCAGGGCAATCTCCAACACAAGCCCATTTTTCTTTTTTTTTTAAACCAGAAGAAACAAAGTCTTGAACCGCAAAGTGTCCAAGTCATACGGAAGATTGTGGTTGGGAGGCAGTGAAGGAGGAAGCTTTTGTTTTGCCTGTGTTTTCACACTGATACACATGAATACATTTGGTAAGAAGAATATGTCTCATTGAGTCAAAAATCAGGAGAAACGTTTCTGGAGGGATTGTTCCATAATGATCCTCAAACCGCCAGCACTACAGTGACTCTGAAGTCTCTCTGTTCGCTATGGGGAACTCTGAAAAGAAGCGATGTTTATTTGTTTGAAGGGATGGACAGCTCTTGCTGAACCTTGGCACCCTCCCCAGGCTGTAATACCACAATTTTTCTGCTTGGGAAAAGAATACTGGATGTAGAGTGTTAATGGTAAAATAATGCTGGGATTGGAAAAGACGGTGAGAGCATCGGGGACAGGGTGTCCTGTTTGGTGGTGTGGTGCAGGCTCTGTATCCACCTCTGCCACCCGCAGACATTCTGCCTCACATCTCTCCTTTCCCACTCCTTTGCCACCAACCCACCCCCTCTCCTCAGATACTTTCTTCTCCTGTGGTTTTCACGCTGATGCCTCCTCTCTGTGCCCCATCCCGCACAACATCCCCTCTTCCCTGGTGTGCAGATCCCCTCCCTCTCCAGTGCCTACGAGAGCAGAGGCATTTCCTTTTATTGTCCATGCTGCCTCTGCAACCCCACCCGCCTCCCATTTGTCCGCTGCGATGACACATTTGGACTAAAGCAGGTACACACACAACGCTGGAGAGCCAAGTCTTTGCCCAAATTCGCTCCTGCTCGTAGACTGTTGCTTTCTGCCTGTGCGCCCAGAGGAAGAGGCACGCTCAGGCTTGAGAGGTGCAGCGGTGGAGATGTCCTTTGCCACACAAGGATGGTGAAAATGTTCTCTTTTCCAGGACAAATCTGGCACAGGCAGCTTCAATGATGAGTTTTCCAGCACGTGCTTTCCTGTGACGTCTGCCTTATCTGCAAGAATGTGTAAGTGTAGAGGGGAGCAGAACAACATAGGGTGTCTTCATGGGTTTTAAAGCACTTGATCTCTGTGTTGAGGGTGATGGTAAAAGGGCTGGAGAGGACCAGTGGTGGGGGAGACCATCTGAGACCACCAGCTTATGTCACACAGGTTGTAAGGCAGAACAGCTTTGGTGCAGACAAAGAAATAACAGCAGCGTGTGCAATCTAAGGAACTGACTCCAAAAAGCAAATCCCTGGAGGGGCTAGATGACAAATAAGGTCATAAGCAGGACACAGCCCATATGAACCACCTCTTTCTTAGAAAAGCAAATTTGGAGGCACAGAGCATTTCTATATTATGATCAGGTGCAGCCTACAGGACCGTAATGGACTGGAGGAGATTTCCAGCCGTGTCTCTGAGCTCTTTCCTCAAGACTCCTCCATGAAGACCTCCTGTGCCAGCCATCACAGAATCACAGAATATCAGGAGTTGG
>NW_010184905.1:0-88337 GCF_000695765.1 Mesitornis unicolor | reverse complement strand
AGCCTCCGGCCCCAGTCCTGCCTCTGCCCGGCAGCTGGGCTTAGCTAGGGGAAAAAGATGAAAGTTATATTTAAAAAAATAAATAAAATTGAGAACATGTTAGGAGTATCGTCACTACCGAAAAAGTGGAAGAGCTGATTCTGCTTTTCCTTGCACTTTAGGTTTGGCTGTGACTTGATAGTATCACAGAACTTAGCAGTATTACAGCTGCATTAACTGCCTGTGTGGGGGCTTCCAGCCGCTGTTTTAAGAGAGAGCAAATAATGCCTTAAGATTCCTAAAGTTCCTCAAAATCTGCTTATTCTCTTATCTCATTTCGTTTCAACCTGAGATTTATTTCCAAAAAAATGCTTGGCCCTAACGTTTGTCAGAGCCCACAGGTGTGGAGCCGAGCAGTGGATAAGCCAGGAGAGTGCAGGCGGCCACCCGTGACGGGTACGGTGCCGTCATCGAAGCCTTGCTGGAAAAGGGTTGTGCAAAGGCAGTGCAGGGCAAGCGGCGGCAAATGCCAAAGGTGCAGCCTGGGATGTTACCACCACTGAGCTGGGGCACAGCACCCTGCAACGTCACGGTAATGCAAAACATGCTTTTGACAGACGAGAATCATTTTATTTCAAGCAGTGGAGAATGTCCTTATAACCTAGAAACAAGGAGGGAAGAGGATGTGTAAATAGAGACTGTGCTTGGAGCTGTCTGGCTTTGTGATGTTTGGTATTCCCAGCTTCTTCTTAGTAGGAAATACTGAAGGTAGGCTTTCCCAGAAGATGTTTCTGTAACAAAACCTGTTGCCCCTTATTTTTATAGGTGCTCTGTGAGGGTGAAACTGAACAGAAAGGCCACCACAGCTGTCTTCACTAGGGTAATACTTCAGCTTTCTGGCACTAAAGACCTAGGAAATCATCCTGCAGGTATGTTGTAAATATATATAGCAACCAATAAGTGCCACTCATATTTTACAGGAAAAACATTATTCTGCAGTTGTAATTTGTCGTTGTTATGGCACTAACAGTCAAGAATTTTGCTTCTTGTTTATGCTGTAATGTCTTGAGATTAATTTTTTAATGAAACATTTTTTAATGAACTCTTCCCAGTGCAAGAAGTATGAGCCTGAAGAGTGATTATGTATTTCAAAGACAGTAACAGAAGAGGGAGCATGATTTACCATTTAGCATAAGTTTTTCAGTCAGGAATCCAGTCTCTTTATAATTTCCATGCTGTGCATATTGGCAAACTTCCAAAGAAATAAGCTGTAAACATAGATATTTTTCCTATGACTAGTTCTGGGTTTTTTTTGTGTATGGTTTCCTATGTGAGAAATGAAAATGGTAGGGGGCATGTTCTAGGGTGATCTTAGAACAGAGTCAACCCCCATACTCTCAGATAATGTCTGATTTTAATTGCTGATATTAACTGAAAGAAACAGTTCAATGATGGTAGACCATTTTTATAGAAAAAACTTTTCTGAACAGGAAGGTGTTTTTAATGCTGTATGAGCATATGGAAGGTTAAGTATGATGATATACTAAAATTATGGGCTTTGTACAGTCTAATGTCTAAATTTTGATGCTGAAAAATAAACTAGTGGAAAAAGAGTATGCCATCTTTGTCTTTAGTGACTGTGGGTTTTGCCTCTAGTCTGCTTCAGATGAGCTTGCAAGCTCTGCAAAGTGAGATGCAGGCAGATTTGCTGTGCCTTAAGACTAGCATGAATCTTCTTGCCTGCTGAAGTGTGGAAGAAGTATTTTATGCTATGGTTTAAAAAAAACCAAACTGTTGGGAGCTAATAAAAATGCTTATAGTTTCTAAGGCTATTATAATGAAGGATAACACTAGCCAGTCTATGTTGGATGTACACAGTTTTGCGTGATTGTACTATATCCTTGTTAACGCGTGCGAATGAACAGCTTTTTCTCCTTTCCTTTTGGCTTGCCTTGAAAAATACAAGGCAATCATGTTGTGTTATTTGCTAGGCAATTATAATTGCTTTCAGATGCACATTAAACCCTCTGGCAAGAAAGGTAGTGTTGTTGGCATAAGCTGTTTTGAGCAGTAAATCTGATGTGTATGGAGAAAAGAAGCTGGAAAGCAGTTATTTGATGATGGAGAGAAATTGCTTGTGAGAAAGCACCTGATTTTGGAAGGGAGCATTGCCTTTTGTGTCTCTCTTGGCGTGACTGAGAGCTAGCTAATTGTAGCAAGGTAGTAAAATGCGTGCTGATGTGGCAGTGTAGTAAATCTTGACATTGAGGGTCAAGATATGACAGTGCAGTCTGGGTGGGGCACTGAGAGACATTTAAGTCCAAAGTTCCTTGGGTCAGAGGAATGGTTGGACGCTGGAGCATCCGAGTTCACGTGGATATGAATTTTGGCCCTGAATTAATTGTTTCAAAGTCTTCAGCCAGTGGTGAAAGTTTGCTTTCTTGGAATGAAATTAATGTTTCCTTACTATTTAATAATTTTTAAATAGTTTTATAGTAGCTATAATGTGCCAGACATCTCTTGGCTAATGTGTCAGGCTAATCTGCAGGACTTGAAATACTGCTACAGAGCTGGATGTTTTTTATGGCTGCTTTTCTTATGGAGGTATTGAGAGAGGCTCTTCCTTGCAGTGGCCTGAAAATCTGTTTACAATTCAGGCCATTTTTTTGGCTCTAGCTACGTATGTAACCATCTTTCAGTTTTTTGTTTGCACTATGTTACCTGTAAATATAATTAGCCTTATCTACAGCCATTACTACTGATAGCAAGTTGTTGCCTACTTTTGAAGCTCCATTGTTTGTGGAGGGGAAAGGGGATGAAGCCAGCTGTGTAGCTGGTTCAGTACTTCTTGCTGTGTCTGCAAGCAATAAGACAGTGGGTGGAAGACACTAGGGTTTGGAGAAACCCCACACAAACCTGTCTCATCCAAGAGTCCAATCCCAAATTGCTGTTTGAGGATGGACCGTTCTTCAGAGCCTGGCATGTGGGCCTCAACCATGTGCGTGTCAAGAAACCATCTGTGGTCTGAGGGGACTTTGAAGTAGTGATTTGCTTATTAGATTTAACCATGGTACTTTAAATTTAGATACAATGTAGAAATAGCTTTTTTAGCAGTGATTTTCCAGATGTTGTTAATAGCATAGGCAAGTGCAGAAGAGGAGGCAGGAAGGCTGTAACTGTTACTTGTGTCATCATCTTTTAAGTTGTTGCATTGTGATGATTCAGAGAAATGGTATATTATTCAGATTTTCACAGTATCTAGTCTTGATATTTTGTGTCACAAACTATTCCCCTGTAGTAAAGTGTGGGTATTTGCCTGTAAGAATGGAACCAAACAAGGGAATAATAATCTGTCCCAATTGCTGGGAAGAAACCATTGCTGTTTGGTCTGAAAGCAAACAAATGAAAAACCTGGAAGAAACACAAAATTAGATCTGTTAGGAGTAATTAAAATTTGCCATGAAAGAAACACGCCCCAGAGAATGTTGCCGAAGCAGAGATTTCCACTGTGACCTGTGCTCAGTGCTGATAATGTTCTGAAGCAGTGAGTTGGCAGTCTGCTGACCAGTGATGCTATGCAGCTTTTAGACTAATTTTGTATGTATTAATGAAGTATTGCACGCTTAGTGCTCTCTCTTAATTTTTAAGCTGTTATAGCTGTTTTAGCTGTTACCCAGCTGCATCGCAGTCTAGAATGGGAACTACCTCGAAGTGGCTATGAGGTAATGTCATCTGAGTTTTATGGGTGGGAGACCAAAATACAGGCTTAGGAAGAAATGCATTTGCAGGGGCTGATATTAACTCTGTGTAACTTTTTTCCCCTGCTTAGTCCTTGGAAAGAGGTGACCTTACCAGTAGCAGTTTGGAGCAGCTAAATCACACCCCAGTTCCATACCTGCCCTGCAGAAGCCTGATAGCAAAGGGAGTGCCATCATGTCCAAGAGATGGAGTGGAAGGATTCTGCATTTTTTTTCTGCAGTTCATGTGATCAAAGTGAGAGTTCACAATATAGCAAGAGTCACATTCTGGTCTGATTTGCCATAATAAGCAAGGATAAGGGGTGTGACTTTTAATCTTTAAATTAGATGGACTGGTTTTATGTTGGTTCCTCTTAGTTTAATACTTCTGCGTAAGAGGTCTGTACAAATCTGGGGCCTGGATGAAGGACTTGCTTTTGTTAATCCCTGCTTTTAGTTGGGCTGTCAGGTAATTGAAGGGTTTCTTCTGGCTTGTTTTGTTCTTCTGAGCACACCCTTATCTGGGAATGAAAACTGACATCAGGAGTGAATGGTCAGCCGCGAGATTAGGCAACTCGCATCTCTAATTACCTATCCTGTGTGCTGCTACTGTTATGTTGAGGAAAAAAACAACTGCAGAAGGCAAATCAAGGCCTCTTATACACTGTTGTACAACTGAGTGGGTGAAGGGAGAGAGATGGGTTCATGGCTCTTCAGAAAGCTTGTTTAATAAAGAATTCACTCTAATTCGTAGAGAAAAATTCTATCGTGGTCTATTTTGTCTAGAAGAACCTTTTTTCCTTCTGCTAGTGCTCTCCAAAGTCTGACAGCACTTTTTCCAGTGGGAGCTATGATTCACTGAGGTCTTATACTCCTGAAGAAATGTTTGTACAGTATCCATTTGGTTGGCTGGCTGGGCGTATTTAAGGGAAGGAAAGGAGCAACGTGTTAAGAATCCATTACTGTATACAGAGAAGTTTAGCTCTATCAGTGTTGCTAGAACAGCTTCTTGCTATGGTGCGAACAGTCCCTCGGGTAAGGCAGTTGGGAACGTGCTCATCTGTGAGGAACACATGGACTTGAGATCCCTGTGCTGATGGCACAGGAGGTATCCTGATGAGCCAAGGCTCTATGCTTATTGTCCTGGCTGTCTTAGAGCCTTTGCTCAGGGCAGCGTGTGCTGCTCGCTCGGTTCCTGCATAGGAGGGTTCTTGTAGCCTAAGGCTGAACTGAGCCCAGTGGCTCTGCTCAAGCCTCCTCAGTAGGATGCACTGGAATGTCATTATTCTCAAAGAAAAGGAGATCCTAAATTCACCATCCAGCATGATGTCTTTGTCATTTGAAGATACTGCTGAAAAAAATCCAGGAAGATAGGCAGTATTTGTCCTATACAGACTTCTTACATGGCATTTCTATACAACTAAGTTCTTCCATTTTCTGAATAAAACTCATAAACATTTGCCTTAATTTAATTGTTGAGGTAGGAGATGCTAATGTCCCTTCTGCCTCTTACCCTCTTTGTTAGCAGATGGTTGAGCTGTGGTGGGGTGGGCATGCATACGTGTGTGTATGCACACATGCTTGTGCTGTCCAAGACTGGTTACAACATTATGTTCAGCCTCCTGTAATTCATTATTTGTGCTGGTTTTCTGAGTAACAGCTGTGAAAAGAATGTGTACAAACAATTTGAAAACCCTGCAGCCAGGTCTGCTTGTTCAAGCAAGAGCTGATTTCTCTGTTTATTGAAGTTTTTGTTTATTGATTCAAGTAAATCTGAGTAGGATGGCAAAGCTGTTAAAGATCTGCTATAAAGGCAAGCTGCTAGCTGTAGTAAGTGTTCTTCTTGGCAGATATCCTCAGCCATGAGAGAACATGGGGAGGATAGGGAGGTGCAGGGTGGAGAATGTAGAGTTGTGTTGTTTTAGCTGGAAAATTCACTTGTAATTGTTTTGCCAGGCTTTGTGTAGTGCATCCAAAAAAACCGCTCAATGAAACGACAACAGACTATGCAGATGGACAGTTGTAGCTTAATATATCCAAATTAATGTACTTCCCAAGTGCTCTTGACTTTCTGCTATGTCGCTTATTGTGGCTTTTAGTATTGGCAGACCTCTGCATGGTACTATTTATTCAGCTTCACTCAATTCTCAGATTACCCATGTGCTAGTTCTGAACTAACTTAAACAAGCAGTTTGGGAATATGTGGTTTGCAGGGAGGTGAGAAACAGAAGAGGGAAAAGAGAAGACTTCTTATGATGCTGTGAGACATTTTTCTGCTTACTCATGCTTGCAAACTGTTGTGGTAAATGTTTCTGGTTCCTTATGTAGTCTTTTAAAGCAAAAGAATAACTTAAAAACAATAATCTTGCCGTGTGATAAGAGATAGCAGAGAACAGCTGTTTCTAATGTTCATGTCATGGTAGTATCATTGACAGTGTGTTTGTTATCAATGTCCGTGGCACTGGAGAGCTCAGCTGAGGGTTAGGGCTTCTATGATGCTGTGGGCTTGAAAAACCCCGAAGGAAAGGGCAATACTCACCACCACCTCCTGTCCCCTGTTGTGAAGGGGGAGCCCAGGGGAACAATAAGCCAGAGTCGTCCCAGAATTATTGCTTGAAATTTTAGGATGTTTCATGTATCTTTCCCTTCTCCCCTCCATCTCCCTTTCTTTTAAGATTTAAGTGATTCTGTTTTACCTGAAATAGAAGTAAGAGCAGGTTGCAAGTAGTCATTTCCAGCTACCAGTTTACCCAATCACAATGGGTAGGAAAAAACAATAAGTGCTTTTTGGATTAAGGTGAACTGTTACCATCTTCCTTTTGATGCTGTGTGCATGGGTGGTGTGAGAACTCAGTGCTTGCTGAGCAGCAGAGCTTGTACGTGAGGGCTGGTTGGGGTGGCTGTTCCTACTCAGGGAGCGGGCAGCTCTGGAATGAGCTGTGGGCTGTCAAAGTGCAGTGCCGGCTCCCTGTAAATTCTCTGGAAGCAGCAGTCCTGGCCATCAGATCTGCTGGGAGAATTACAGCTCTCAGGAGGCTCTTTGGAGCCTTGCATCCCTTACTTCACTTGGCTGCTACCTTGTCTGCCTGTCTGCTCTTGGCTTTCCCTTCTGTGCCCTTGGTGGGCTGTGCTCTTAGAAACATAACAGTCTGCTTTCATCCTCTGTCTCAAGAGGCTGCGTTTCGAAGCTGGCACAGCCTTTGAAATACAGAAGTCATGAGGGCTGTGCCCAGAGGCCAGCATGCTGGGATGTTGCATCTTGAATAAGCAGAGATGGAAATTTCACTTTCAGCTTTTCCAACCATCGCTGCCACTTCCACACTACAGAAAGCTATATTTCTCTATTTGGCTTTCTCACTATTTGTATTTCTAGACAGTATTTATATAACAGTTTCACAGCATGCTACAAGTCTGACCATTTAATTTTGACTTATTATTATTGGAATATAACACAACTTTGTATACTGTCCTATTTTCCGGCTATAATTATGCTTGATATGGAAGGCATTGAAATGCCCTTGCAGAAGATATTGTTTTCACTGTCTCAATGGAGAAATACGTGGCTTCTATTACTTCTGTCGTGTGGGCCTTCCATGGACTGCAGTCTTCCATGTAAATCCCAAAGAATATACCAGATGGCATTTGAGACTGTTAAGTAACAGCTTCTGTGGTTGAAGAAAACTTTTATTCAAGCTTTACCAATTACAGTTCAGTATTTCAAAGACCTAAATAATTCTCATGAGGGTGAAATAACTGAAGATGAAGATTAACGCCTTGGGGTTTTTTTTTCTCACAAATAAATTAATCATTTTAACTCTTCCTTTTAGTTTGTGACAGGTTTGAGCTATCTGGAAGATGAAGCCCTGGCTGCAGTTGGTGTTCTTTACCTGTATTTTCTTGATCTGGCACACAGAAGCAGAGTTCTTCACCTCTATAGGTATGGAAAGAACCAATGCATGATGTTGTGGTGTAGTTAATGTGATTGCCCAGAAAGTTGAAGTTTACATTTGAAGCATATAGCTTTCTTCACAAAGACTTATCAAACACTGTCTGCATTAGGAAAAGCTACTCTTCTGCATCCTTGATGCTATTCTGCATCACAAGTCTAGGATCAGTGCAATTTGTTTGTAGTTGGGTAACTTAGCACCTTGTGACTGACATGACACAAGTTTCTCTGAGGGCTCTGTCAGTAAAATAAGACAGCGCCTGTGTTTTATTAAGAGTTGTGTACCTGTAGTAGTCTTAAACACAGCACAAGCTTTGTGCTAAAAAGCTTAATCCTGAATTTATGACTTGTAAAGAGAATTTAAGTGATAAATATGTGAAATATTATATTTCACAGAACCTGAGATCTCCTGTCTTCTCAAAAAGCTCGAATTAGGTATCAGAAGAAAAAAATAATATCCCCTTTACGTTATGTATGTTTCGTAAGACCTGAGTAAATCCTGAAGAGTTCATATTGTTATAAATCCTGGAAATAGATTAATTTTTGACAATGTAGTTACTTTGTTCTAATAGCTGTGTTACAAGCATATGTGATTGTGGTAGAGCCTACAAATAAGCACAAACTGAGTTTTCTGCTGTGACTTGGTCTCATGTTTTCCTGTGGAATAGTGTGGGAAATTTACCCCTGTAGGGATAATGGAGATTGATTAACCACAACTGGCTGTTCTCCAGGACATGCTGTGAGCTCAGTAGAGCTATTTTTTTGGAATGGTAAAACTCTAAACTCCTGGTGTTTTATTTTGCACCACTGTGGAACTGCTCAGCCAGACCAAGGCAGAATGGTGTTACACTGCCAACCTCGAGCGCATGCTCCTGTGCTCTGGAGTTGGCTAAAGAGCAAACTAGATGTGTGTTATTTGGTTCTCTTTTTTCCTAAGATACGTAGCGTTTTGTACAAAGTTACTGTGAGGGATCACCCTTTTCTTTTACCTGTTTCTGAACATTTTCTAACTCTAAAAATAGCACAGCATGCTGACTTCCATCTGCTTAATCATGCTTCATTAATAATTACTTTGGAATGTTGAAATTAAAGCTGTGGCTGAATTTATAAATCTCATCCGGTCTTTCAGTGTTTGGTCTTTGCAAAGCAAAGTTTGTCATGCCAATTAGGATTGATGTGCTGGCAATTTCCACTAATGCTAATCAGGAGAGAATGTGTGTGTGTCAGTCTATAAATGTTAGTCTGAAATTCCTCTGTACGTAATGTTAGGTTGTATTTCCATGGTTACCCATATTAAAAAGCTGTAATTTTAAGTGATGCCAATGGTTAGGTTAATTTATTAGTGTGACCTAGTCTGTAGCCATATGTAAAACAGACGCTTTGCCAACTATTTGGATTTTTCTATGCTTTGAGTCAGTGGCTATATTAATTTCAAAGCTTTCTTTTGATTGTCCTGCATACAATTGTAATACTAAAAGTAATTCAGAGGCAGTGGAAGGGTCACAGCAAAGCAATGTGTGCCATTGAAGCCGAGATTTTAAAAGCCCCTTGAAGCTTTTTAATGCCGAACCTGTATGTATAATAGCTTTTGTGGTTTACAGGCATTTAAGTGCCCAGCTTTAATTTGTCTGGTTTTTGTGGTGGTGTTAATAGGCTTGGAGCATCTAAGGTCTATCTTCTGTGCTGTTGGAAATTGTTATCTTTTTAGGTCTGATTAACATTTGCTCGTACTCTGATTTTTAGGTCAAATGACAGACCTGATTTATGCGGAGAAAGACTTGGTACAGTCTTTAAAGGAATATATCAGAGCAGAAGAGAACAAGCTCTCTCAGATTAAAAGGTAGGAGGAGGGGTTTGTGTAATGAAGTGACAAGATGGCTAATCTGTTGTGTTGAATTACACCATGCCTTTCTGTCACCACTCTTTGCTGCTAGATCTTGATATTTCCTCAGCAGATAACCACAGTGAGAACATAGGTACTAACTTGGTTATAATTTATTTACGTAAACCTGCAGGAATGGGGTCCTGCTTCAAGAATCATTTGGGCTTTGTCTGCTTGTTTAGAAACTGTTGCGTACTGGACACTTCCTGCTTCTTTCCCTGTCGTTGTACCATGGGCATGACACTAGACATGTCAAAGAGGAGCCTTGTCCGTGCGAGTTACTCTGGGTATAGTGCTCTGTGCTACCTGTTGTAAGTAGTGCTGCTGTTGTGAAACAACAGCCAAGTGTGCCAGTGGCATTGATTAGTGGTGTGCACGCCAAATCCCTGGCTTCCTTCCCATGCTGGCTTTGCTCTTGGGGACAACTCTCCTCTGCCTTGTTCTCTTCAGTCACTGACCTGGCTACAGCACATCTCGGACATTATTCCATTTGCTTACATCACTTGAAAGGCTCTTGCTGGCAACCGGTATTTTCTGTATCCCTTAGGAAGACTGTTAATACTTATCTAGTTGAAAGTAATATCTTAAAGGGTGTAACACTGGAATAGTGTAAATGAGCTCCAGGTCCAAAAGAACTGAGTGCCTGTAAACAGAGTTGATGATTTCTAGACTCCAGGCTGTATGTGGCAGTTTGAACTCCCTTTGGGGATGTAGGGTGGGGATGGAGCTATGGAGTAGTGAAATTATATGAATTCCTTGTCACAAATGTTCATTTCTTGAAAAGCTGCCCTTTCGATGAAAAGCAGTCTCCTCTTCAAGTATTGTTAAAGAGGATGTCAGTTCAATCTATGTAGAAACTGGTCTTTCATCAAAAAGTCACTTTTTTAATGGACTGACATATGCAAGTGCTTTTTTTGTGTTAAATGTTCAGTTGGCTTGTATGCTGGTGTATTTGAGCCCCCGCATCCTGCTGGTGTATGAGGCATATGCTTTGTAACAGAAGTGCTAAATGTTATCATTGAAATGTGGTAGCACTTTTCAGCATTTTGTCTATTACTTCCAGAGATAAGTTTGATTCAAAATTACATTGTGATGTGAGTGAGACTAGAACTTAACTGTATTTACTCATTTGCCAAATAAATATTAAAGTAGTGAAAGCCTAAATTAAAAAGGGAGCGCAGGTGAGACTGGACTTAATTATGTTGTTAATCTGATACCCCTGCAAAGGATCTCTGGAAAAGTTATCTTACTTTGTTTTCTGCTGCAGTATCATAGTACAAAGAAACCAGATAGCCTGACAGTATTTACTTGTGGTTATGTAGAGTTGTTTGTAACTGTACTTCATTACAAGTGAGAAGCATGCCTTCTGTAGCATGGTTTAAAATAGTAAGCAGGGAAACAAATTCCTTTTAAAACAGACTATTGTAACTAAAAAAATCAGTTGTGCTTCACTTTATCCTTGTGAAGTTGAAAGCTTGAAAGCCAGTTATGGTGGTGAAAGCAGCAATAATAAATTGATTTTACCTGTATCATTAGAATGACGTAAGAAGGAAGACATGCCTTCATAAATTGTTCTTGGACTGAAGCGTACACTTCTTGTTCCAGCTGGGCTGAAAAAATGGATGTACTGACAAGCAAATCAACCTCTGATCCAGAAGGGTATCTGGCACATCCTGTAAACGCATATAAGCTGGTGAAGCGTTTAAATACTGACTGGCTGGAATTGGAAAACCTAGTCCTTCAGGATACCACGAATGGTAAGGAGTTAGAGGAGAGGATGCATCAGTAGGAGGAAGCCTTACAGCACAGTTGCTCACCTTCCTTGTAGTGTAGAAAGCTGCAAACTTGGCTATGGTTTAAATATTATTGCCAAGTTTGTTTGAAACTTAAACTAATGATTGGCCTCTTGTTTACTGGATACTCAAGTAAGTTAAACTTGCCAGTGAAACACACTTGAGTCAAGACTCGAAGAAACTGTTACCTCTTTTGTTTGGGACGAGAATAGCATATATACTAAAGTGGTCAGCTGTGTTGGCAATTATTGTTTTACAGCTAGTCTTGAGCTTTATGTTCCTCTTACATAGTCATCTCCTTTCCCAGTCTGTTGCTTCCCTTGACGATCATTGGTTTTTGACCATACTGATTCTTAAATCTTATCTACTGTTCGAATTGAGACCCATAATGAGTTGAAGGAATTCATATCACCCCAGCATTAGCAGTTGACAGATGGTGTAGTCAGTCTGTTGATAACAGGATAATATGTAACTGCTATCTGTAACTCAGTCCTTCTAAATCAAATGTTTCCAATACTAATCTTTGCTTTTGCATCGTATTGTTAAAGTGTCTGCCTGAATTTGCTTCCATAGCTTTTTTTTTGTATGCAAGTTTATTTTTACTGGACTCTTTGAAAGTAAGAGAGAAGAAGCTGTGTTTTTCAGGCAGAACACTGCAGGTTTCCCTTTTCTATTCTGCATATGCTAAAGTTTAGGTACTTGGAAGTTTTTTCCAGCCAAGATTTTTATTGCCTTTTGGAATAGTCATCCTAGATGGAAATAAAATACTCACTTCTATTGAGTACTTCTGTCGTTATTTTTCTAAATGCTTCCTTTTCCAGTTCTGCTTGCTGCATGACTGGAATTGGCTGGGTTGTTTTCTTTCAGTTGATTGCCCCCACTTCTACCCAACCAACCTGCTGCACAGCCTTGATATATTTATGTAGTGCATTTTATTTTGAAATATTACCTGGTTTTACTTGCCAGGTTTAAAAGCCTGAATAAGGTCCTACACTGCTTAGAGGATCCTCAATCAGGATCACTGTCCCTTGAGCTGAGATTTGAAAAGCTCTTATGGCTTTACAGGTTGGAGTAGAGTCTGAAATCATTGTCCAGTATTATGATCTATGGTTGTCTCTGTGGGTATTGCAAGAGAACTGATGAAAGCTATTAAGTTTTCATACTGGAAGGAGAGAAGAATGAAGATCATTAGATTCACATTGTACTTTAATAATTGTGTGGCACAAGAAAATGGAGGTTTTTAGTTATTTATCTTTTATCTTTTGCTCGTGAGCTGTATTTCTTAAAATGGGACAGAAAACAATGTTTTTCTAAATTGAGAGTCTAGTAAGAGGCTTTAAACCTGGATTATTTGAATCTCAATTCTCCAGAGCAGATGTTTCCTCCTCAGTATTAATCTAGTACTGATATTTATTCAAACTCTAGTAGTAACATCTTTCTCTTTTACTGTGAAGGCTTTATTTCAAATCTTACACTTCAGCGTCAGTTTTTTCCAACTGAAGAAGATGAGACTGGAGCTGCAAAGGCTCTGATGCGCCTGCAGGACACATACAAGCTGGATCCTGAAACTCTCTCTCGAGGACACTTACCAGGTAAGTGTGCAAGGGTCTCCCCTACGTTGAAAGGAAGGAAGTGGTAACATCCTCAAATTCTCTCCAAAAGTCCTTTCTCAGTGAGGAAGGATCATTTAGTTGAGAGTCTGTGGGGCTCAGATGGTTGAACGTGTATCTACTTTGGCATTTTGAGGACAACCTTGAGTTGTTCCCACCCAAGCCAAGGAGCCGTGGCCTGCAGTGACTGGTTCAAGTAGCATTTTTTAAAATCAGTATTACTTTAAAAGACAGTGCACATTTTTATAATTGCTATACCAAAATAACAAAAGACAAAATATGTTCTTGTGCTGGTTAAGCACAAGATAAGCAAACATAAGCAAACACCATGGGTGCTTCTTGTCCCAAATAACTCACGAACCAAGGGGAGGAGCTGCTCCATAATTCATTACTCTGGCTCTTACAAAGCTTGGCTCTAATCTTGTTTGCTGTGGTCTTTAGTGAAGCTTTGGTTGAATGATTTTGCTCCTGGTCTTTTATCTGACATGGGAACTAACAGTTTTTGCCACCGATATGTTTTGGAAAGTACATGGATGTATTGGGATGCTTCAGTGTTTTGGCAGCTGAGCTTTGGTAAATGTTTGCTGCTGCTTATGAGACTTACAGAAACAGGTTATGGTTGCTATCAACACACTGTTTACAAACAGAATAGGCTTCATTAGAGCATGGGCAGATGAGATGGCAGCAGTTTTGCTTATATGTAGGTTTTTAATAAAGAACTTAAAATTAAGTCTTATCTGTGCATCTGCTCAGCTGGAGGAACCGGAAATCGGTGTGTAGCTACAGTCAAATGAATACCCAGTTTGGCTAAATAACTGTCAGCATGTTTATGCACAAGCTTATGCATGTCCAGTAAATAGCAAACAAGCTAGCTCTGTATATAGTCAGGCTTCTTTGATCATCAGTGTTAATCTGTGGGTTCAGTAAAGCCTGTTAAGCTCTTAGTCTGCTCTGCCTTTGCCTCTATAACAGGAAACAGAATAGCTTAACACTATTTTGTGTTAATGTTATCTTGGTTTTCAAAGGAATTAATGCCACAGAATTAGGATAGAATGTAATCTAAACAATTTTGAAGGTGATCGGTTTGATACAGCACCTAAAATATTGTCAAAGCATTGTCTTAGAAGGCTTTTTGGATGATGGAAGTTGTATTCTTCAATGTGCCCCATGGATTTGAAGGCAAAGATGCTTTTGTGTGGATTGCTTAAAGCTATTTTTTTGTTTTCAGGAACAAAATATAGGTCCTCTTTGACAGTAGGTGACTGCTTTGGTATGGGGAAGACTGCTTACAATGATGGAGACTACTATCACACAGTGCTCTGGATGGAGCAAGCCTTGAAACAACATGATGAGGGGGAGGATACAACAGTCAGCAAAGTGGAGATACTAGATTATCTCAGCTATGCTGTTTTCCAGTTTGGGGATTTACACAGAGCCATGGAACTTACCAGACGTCTGATATCCCTTGGTAAGAACAAAAGGGCTGCTATTCTAGTGCTGGGTGGTGTTGCCAGCCACAGAGCCAAGAACAGTCATGGCCCATACATACTGATGAGCTGACTGGATGAGCCTGACAGATGGCTTATAATAAATGTAGGTCCTGGAAAAAATGTCTCCTTATATATGATGTATCTTTAACAAGCTATCTTATAGTCCATGCTGATCTCACCAGGGACCAAATGTGTGTCTGACTGCAATACCTGTGTGCTTTGGTGTACTGAGATGTGTTTGGTAATGGTTAAAGCCTGGGTTTAGGATTCTCCTCAAGTGGAGATCAAGGCTACCACAGACTTAGGGTGCTGTCTGTTCTGTAGGTAGAGTCCTACTGACTTCGTGTATTCGTCTTTATTCTTCAGTGCAGTACTCTCTGATGCCAGAAGAATACTTTACCTGAGATCTTAAAGTATTTATTTCTGAGTGTTCAGAACAGATTGAGTTTCTTAAAACTTCCTTTTATCTCTGGTCTGTTTCTAGCTTTCTTTTGAGTAAGCAAATAAACATTGCTTCCTATCCAACTTTGCCTACTTTCTGCATTGGAAAGGTTAATCCTTCCCAGTTAGAGTTAACATTTACTGTGCTATGTATTTGTATGGCTTTTTAATCAGCTGCTGTTCCTAGTGTAGATATTAGCTGCATCCTGAGCGTGGGTGAAGCTTTTTTTTTTTTAAAAATACATATCAGTTTAATTTCTTCAGACCCTGGAATTCATAGCTTAAAACTTATAAGAATATGAATATGTGTTGAATATAGCTCCCTCTGCAACAGGATTTAGCACTGATAGCAGAATGCAAATACTTATCAGACTTGGCAGTCCCTTCTGGGAACAGCAGCTTCCTCTGCTCTCGGCTTAACTTCCTCATCTGGCCACTGTTAGCCTGCACTCTGAGTGGTTACTTAGGTGGCCTTCTGGGTTAGTTTCATAAGATAAACATGATAAGCTTAGGAGGGCCAGAAAGGAAAACTCTTATAGGTATTAGTGTCCTGAAACACTTTGCGATGAACAGGGAATTGTTCCTTCTTAGTTACGCTGGGTAAAGATCTATTCATGATGTTTATTGATTCATACCGACATTGTTAATACATCACTCATGATGGGTCCAACGATGCTAGTGATCCAGGATACTTCCCATATAAACCTGTTATAAACATCTAGAGATGGATGTGTACATCTGAGCTTCCCAACTTTGGAGAAGGCCTTTGGGACTGAAGTCTGACTGAGATTCCACCACAGTCCTTGGTTAAAACACGTGTATGTGCTTGTGCTCTGTGGATGAGGAACATAGCGGAGAGGAGCGGTGCAACAAGTAGACTAGCTTGATATCTGCTGATGAGATTTGCTTGTCTTGGGCAGAAAAGCTGACAGAAAAGGAGGAATGTGAAGACCAATAACTCCTACACTTTTTTTCTTGAAATACAAGTTTTGTGATAGGTTCTTCAGAAAACATTGTTTTGCAGACTATGCCTACCTTCCCTCTGCAAAGACAGGAACTTGCCACTGCTTGTTTTTAGTGCAAACTTAAAGCTGATGCCTTTGGTTACCTCATAATGCTTTAAGAAGAGGAGAATTATTGCTGTCTCAATACAAAGAGTTGTTTGTTTTAACAGTTCCTGAGATTGCATAAATCACTCTTTCTGTCTGGTTTTCTCCCAATTAAGACAGTACTCATGAGAGAGCAGGCAGTAATCTGCGGTACTTTGAGAAGTTGCTGGAGAAGGAGAGAGAGGAGAAGGAGAAAGAGAAGTCAATAAACAAGACCATGACAACAACAGAACCAGTGGTGCAAAGTGGTGCCTATGAGAGGCCTCTTGACTACTTGCCAGAGCGTGATATCTATGAAGCCCTTTGTAGAGGTGAAGGAGTAAAAATGGTAAGAGAAAGGCAAGAATTTCCTGACTATGCAGCCTTTGCATAAGCATGATCAAGCTTAGTGGACGTGTTAAGTTTTTCCTCCTGTGAAGCTGTTTTTTGGGGGACTTTTTTTTGTTTGCATTCTGTTTGAGTTTTGTTTTTTGTTTTTTGTTTAGAAAAAAATTAATGTAGATATCTTCAGGCTGAGATTTGTACCTTATATTTTGGCCTCTCTATCTTTAGCTATTAATCCTAGACAGAAAAACAGCTCTCAACTGTACCTCTTAAAGGTTGTTGAAAATTGATTCTCTTCCATCTGCCTACTCAGCCATTTCAAATGCCAGCTGTACAGATATACTGGGAAGCTTTTTCCACTGAGAGCTGGTTATGTTTTGCCACAGTTACAGAATCATGTTAGTCCTTCCCTTTTGCATATTATGATGTGTCCTTCTGCGGTGACTATTTTGACCAACCAGTCTCTGTACCACTTAACAAACATGGCTTTAATTCTCAGTGCAGGGAAAGGAGTCAATTTATTCCATCTGCATAATCTTAGTTAAAAGAACCAGGCTTTTTCTTACAGCTTGCTGTTTGTGTAGTTATTTGCTTGATCTGTAACCTGCTATGATTTAATTCTCCTAAAAATTAGTGCTTCAGATGTTGCCCAGTGGTATCTTGAGTGGCATATGGTTTTTTTTATTTGCAGTAAATTGCAGAATCACTCATGCTTCACTCTTAAATTTTCTAATCAGCTGATGGGTTTTACAGTGTCTGTGGCATGAAGTTCACTTTCTTTTTTGCCTTGTCTATTTTAAGTATGTGAAAAGTGGAAGAGCAAACACTGTTTTGTTTGGCATTTTATTTCAGACACCTCGAAGACAGAAAAGGCTGTTTTGTAGGTACCATGATGGAAACAGAAACCCTCATCTGCTCATAGCACCATTTAAGGAAGAAGATGAATGGGATAGCCCTCATATTGTACGATACTATGATGTCATGTCTGATGAAGAAATTGAGAAAATTAAACAACTAGCTAAGCCAAGGGTAAGCTTCCCTCTTCCATTTCAGTAATGACTGCTAATTCCGTGCTTAAATTTGTTAGCAAAGACTAGGGAAAGGATTTGAAAGATTTGCTTTCATACTACAGATGATATACTGCAGTCTAAGAGGAATGATTTCAAAACTGTCTGATGTAGGACCATGAAGCCCAGGCTTCTGAAGGTATTTTTGTATTGTTGCACTTTAATTATGCAAAGTTCTCAGTAAATGGCTTAAGCTTTTTAGTAAACTAGGGACTAGACCTGAAAAGGTAGATGATTGTCTGGCTTACAGTGGTAGGAGTAGGTGTCCACTATACCTTAAGTCTGTCTCTTGAAAAGCAGCTGAACTTCAAAACAGAATTTAAAAAGCCCAAATCCCAACAGAAGTGGGAAGAAACAATGTTGGTTTTTTAAGTTGTGCCAGAAGAATATCTAGAGGTTTGGTTTATTACTTCCGGTAACCTGGAATCCACTGCTTCTGTTTTAAACCATAGTCTAGACCTGCACATAGACAGGCACTTTAGATGTGACGGTGCATCCATCAGTGTAACTGCAGTCTTCTGAAGCCACACACAGCTCGTTGGGAATGATGTGATACAGTTAACACAGTCTGGAGAAATCATTTGTGCTCTTAAGTAATTCCCAATCTGGGCCTTGGGAAGGACAGAGTGCTTGTAAGGATGAGTGCATAATACAGTCGTTCTCCAAGAGCATTGTAGATCTGACTTTTCCACCCAGATGGCTGGCTGTTGGGCAGCAGAGAAACAGATGTGACAGCTTTAGTATGTGTAGACAGCTTCAGCCAAGCGTAGATCCAACTCAAAGGCAGCTGCGTTGTGGGAACCCTAGTTTTGATGCAGTTCCTGTTACCTATGGTGTAACTGCACACAACAAAAAAGGCACATACCTAATGCAAAGCTAGTAATTATCTTGTCTGATTTTTCTGGAGGTGGAATTTCCTGTCTGTTTCCTTTCTGGCAAAAAAATGTACGGCAGTGTGAGGTCAGTAGTAGATGCTACATTCTACTTTTCTGTCAGTTCTGACAAGCATGTAAAACTAAACGTTCCTGTTTATAGAGGAATGCTTCCTTTTAGCACTCTTCTACCTACTGCTATGAAATGTGGTACTAAAATTCCAGTCAATAATTAATCTTCTGTATATATTTCTAAACGTAAACATAAATAGTTAGAAACAGATTGAGAAACTGATGCTTCCAAAGAACATTATGAAGTTGATATGTTTGTGAAGCTGGACTTCTGTGACTACCAGCCAGCTATGGGGGTGTTGGCAGAACACTCCTGTCTCAGTGAGGACTCTGAGCTCCATTAATGGAGATTTTTTTTTCCTATTACATCACACTATAAAACTTCAAGAGCTTCAGATAAAATAGAAACATTCAAATAGAGCGTATAACTTAATCTATTTTATCAAATTAAGCACATTCTGAATAAGGCACCTATTATTTTTTTTGTTTAATTTTCACTTTTTGTTCAGAACTTTATGGAAAGTATTAAGTCTTGATCACCGAGTTTTGCTTATATTACTGATGTCAGAGGAATTCTTCGTATAATCTATATAGTGTAGAACTGGGATCAGTCCCTGTAGTAGGTAAATATTGTAGTCTTAAGATGCATGTGCAAGTTTTCAATTGGAAAAAAAAAAAAACAACAAAAAAACCCCAACATTTTCGTATAACTTGTTTTTTTCTAAATCTCAGCTTTCTATAGCTCAGCTGCAGGAATAGCTTTAAATTCAGCACTACTGAAAGAATGGAAAATGGAAGTCCTGTGATGAGATGGTCCTTAACGTGGCTTAAATTCAGCCAGGAAATTTTAGTTAGTAATCATAGAAGCTTTCAGACAGAACTCTGAAGTAGTGTGTTAGTTTTGGGCTCAGAAAGATGAGCGCTTCCTTTATTCTAAAATGCATTTGCAAGAAACTTCTACTTTTGGGTCCAAGCACTTTAACATTATCTGAAGTTTATGCTTGCCAATATTTTTTTGTCTGGTAGAGAAACATCATCTGTACATGACTGAGAGTAGCTGTATTCAAGTTGGTTTTCATGCTTGTTTTGCAAAATGCAATCACTTTTACTCCAATTCCAAAAAGTTGTTCTACCTTTTAAGGTAATACATCAGAGCTGACTGGGAAGGGTCAAGAAAGTTCTTAACTTTATTGGTGTGGATTGCATTGGGACAGGTCTGCCATGAAAGTACAAGTAACTTATTCCCAAAACTCTGGATAGTACCTGGAATTCAGGCATGCCTGAGGAGGCAAAAATATGGCATGGATGGGAATATTTAAATATCTCTGTATTCAGTGCTCTAGCATTTCAGAAGGAAAAGCCAATGGAGTGTGTGCTAAACTGAAGGCAGACTTAGAGACTGGATGAAGCTTCTGACCAACCCAGTGTGTTATGACGATTCTTCGATTCCCAGCAAATGCATATAACGAGGCTGCTTTTTCTTGTGAGAAGCAGCCTCCCATGTATCAGTTAGTTATACCAAGTGATGTTACACCTTAAATGAAGAAGCCTGCCTATTGGAGAATAGGAGATAGGGAATAACATGAATGTAGTCAGGCTTGTTTTCCTTCTGAATAATTTAGATCAAATGCTAGGTGCAGAAATCAAGCAAGCTTGAAATTGTCATTTGCTTGAAAATGGGAGCAGAATGAAAAGCTTGGGAAACTAAATTATATCCCAAAAGCTATGCTTTGCTGTACTAGCGAAGAACAACATTCAGTCAGCCTGGCTCTTGTTATGATTTATGAAGGAGAAATCTGGAGCAAAATAACAGTGACTCAGAATTACAGAAGAGCTATGCCAAGAACTCTTGTATAGGGACAAGACAGCTGACATGCATTGTAAAGCTGGCTGCAGACTTATTTGAGGAAAAATGAAGGAAATACTGACTGCATGCTCTGAAGAAAACGCAAATGAAAAGGCTTTCTGTGACCTATAATAAAGTGGAAGGAAGGAGGCATGATTTAAAGTGTTTGTGGTTTGCAGGAGGTTAAATTTAAATGCGGTCTGAGTTTACAGTCAAAGAAAGGAGTGTCCCAGTTCTTGTTCTCAGCTGCAAGTATAAACCCAAAGTGACCTGTTGTGTTATGTTAGCAGTAGTCTATCGCTTTGACACTGCAGCAGATCTGGTCAGTTTTGCCACGTTCCAAATTTTTCTTACTAATATGGTGATGTGGCCCAAGAATGATGATGCATTACTCACTGTTTAAAATGTATAGGTGAACTGTGCTTTTGCAGTTACCTTCATAACGTAGTAGCATTATCTCAGACTCTGATTTGTGTTCCAGCCATCTTCCACTTGGAAAATATGAGCATGGTAATGTTGAGAGTTGCCCTCAGGAGTTTTCTACTCCTTTGGATTTGCCCGCCCCATAATTTGTAACTCATTCTGTAAAAGTTTTCACTTGTTTGTGGTGGGTTTTTTTGTTTCTGTGTGTGTTTGGTTTTTTGGTTTTTGGTTTTTTTTAATCTGGGAATGAGGTTTTTGCAGTCCACGTGAGGAGCAGGCTGATGAAATTTATGGACTATCCAATGATTTTTCTTTGCCAAGAACTTGAGCTTCATATGTTGTTAACTTTTGTTGTTCCCTCTTGCTAATATTGACTCCAGCTGTTTTAAAAAAAGTACCCTCAAAACCTGTTCAGCAAGCAGTCCTTGTGGATTTAATAAA
This sequence comes from Mesitornis unicolor, assembly GCF_000695765.1. Taxonomy (NCBI): domain Eukaryota; kingdom Metazoa; phylum Chordata; class Aves; order Mesitornithiformes; family Mesitornithidae; genus Mesitornis; species Mesitornis unicolor. The sequence continues at coordinate 67,305 of NW_010184905.1, read as the reverse complement.
TATCATGGGTTGTGCAGTCTTAAGTTGTGCTTAAACGCAGGTGATGGATTGCATTGTTTCTGCATGTGCTGTTCTAGCATAAAGTCAGAACAAACTTTAGGTTGAAGCTATGACTTTCATACAGCAGTGTACTGAAGTTGGACAAATCAGGTGTTGGTTTTGGTTAAGGTGAGAGAAATTATTTTTCTAACCTGTAGTTGATGTTTCTTCCCCCTTGGGATTTTTTTTGACACAGCTGGCACGAGCCACAGTACGTGATCCCAAAACCGGTGTCCTTACAGTGGCTAGCTACAGGGTATCAAAAAGGTAAGCATAGAGGAGAGTTTAGCTTTAAGTTGTTTTTTTTTGCTTAGCAGCTGTCATCTGCTACTTACAGCTGAAATCTTGAACTGCTTTGCATGTACCAAAAGCTTGCACAACAAATGCATGGTAAATGGCTCTTCCAGCCATCTGACTGAGGGCAGCAGAATCCTCCTGCCTTGGGAAATGGGTTGTTGTGGTTGGTATTCCAAAATAATGCTTCAGTCTTTCCCTTATCCTAGCTCATGGTTGGAGGAAGATGATGATCCTGTTGTGGCCAAGGTGAATCAACGAATGCAGCAGATCACGGGGTTAACAGTGAAAACAGCTGAACTATTGCAGGTTGGTACACTTGTCTTGTCAGACTTTACCCTGGTAAAATTAGCTGCTGGTCATTGTGATCTGGCGCTTATGCAGGTATAAACACAGGCTGGCTCTTCCCCAGTCCCTCTTAGGGGTTCTGCTGTCTGACTATATACATGGAATAGGTAAGTAAGGCATTTATGGAGAGTATGGGCTGTCCCCAGCTGCTGCTAGCTGCAAGTATCTGGCAGGTAGCTGTTTTCCCTTGTGTGCCAGGCAAAGAAGAGTGGAGATGTCAAAGAAATAGACTTTGCAGAAGAGTCTGTGATTTAGCAGTTTGTTTTGAGGATGATGCCTGATGCTTATTTTCAAGTCTGCAGAAGTTGAACCCTCCTTCCTAGTTAAACCTTTCAAAGCCCCAAATATTTTTCACAGTCTTGCTATAATCTCATATGAATTCTGATATTTGGCTGTCTGTTGGGGAGAGGATGAGAATAGAAGTGGTACAGCAGTGCCACAATAGCTGTATCTTAGCCTGTTAACTGCTTGTCTTCCTCCATGCTGCTTGAATTCCTGGTTTAGAGCCTGATTAAAGTGCTGTTGATTCCTGGTTTTTGTGAATAGCCAGTAAATTGTGTAGTGATCTGGGAGACATGTTAAGTGCAGCCTCAGAGTAACTAAATCATATGTCATATGATCTTCAGATAAAGTAAGCAAAGTGGTGCTTTTAAACTGCTTTAAGCCTTCTGTGTTCCTGGGTGGGCATGTGTATGCAACAGATCACACGTGTGGCACAGAATCTAGTTCTGTCTCCTAGTTTAGGCACACATACTAGAGGAATACGCATACCCTTCAGAAGAGGGAGCAAGAGTGTGGTCAAACTATTGCTGCTGATTCATGTCAAGCAGGCTGTTGCAGTGATAACTAGTGTGCTGCCACTGAGAAATATTTAGTACTGAGAACTATTCTCAGTGAAACCCTTAAACTATGAAAAGGAAAGAGCACTTAAGTTGTTTCTCATCCACATACCTCACTTCTGGCAATCTAAAGAGAAATTAAGTGTGCTATTGATAACAGTCTTGCCTCAGAGTGCTGTTTCTCAAAGCTTGTTCTGGATTTCTGAAAGCAAATGCTATCTTCTGCAGCAGTCACTTGCAGTTCAATGGATGTTTATGCTTCCTTCTTTCATGCTGTAGGTTGCCAACTATGGAATGGGAGGGCAGTATGAGCCACACTTCGATTTTTCTAGGGTAAGATCACACTTTCAATTATTTCTTAGTGGGATGGGGAAAGGGGAACAGTTTGTTTTGAGAGAAAACTGTTGAAAGTGCTTTCTGTTGCATGGATGGATTATGACGTCTGAAAAGCACTGCCTTCTCTGGTGCTGAGAGGTCAAAAGGACAATGAACAAATCTGCCTGCTTCCTTGTTGCACTAGTTCCTTGTGCAGTATAGAGGCACTAACAAATAGTCATGCAGCATTCAGATATGCTCTTTCCTTTACTGCATTTAGAAACTGAGGTCTGCAAGCCCTGGGTTATGAGTCTGCATTGTTCCATTAGGCCTCAGAGTTCAGCAAGGTTGTTCCAGTCCTCCTTTGGGTATTTCAAAGCAGGAGCTGGCTGAAGAGGAGACATCCTTCCACTGCTCTTCAGAGAAGTAGCTATTATGGAGATCTTCATGAGTCATAGAGACCTTCTGGCAAAGCCTTTAGTGTGGCTGCAGCTCTAGGGTCTGAAAGGGGTCTGTTGCGTAGGTGTTCAGGAGCGCAATGCTACAGCGAGCAGAATTTGGAGGTGGTGGGTGCTGGATCTGTACGAGGCACTAGAGGGCTCTACCTGGCAGATAACAGCTCTGGTTTGCTGCAAGAAAGAAAAATAGGAATTCTCAATTGTTACCCTAAAACAGTTTGTGGACATGGTCATCATACTGAAGAGCTATGGTGACTGGTAACTTCAAATATGAAGTGCATCTGATGCCTTGGTTTCTAATCAGGTTGGCACTTCAGTGGAATTTGGCTTAATTCAGGCTGCTCCAGTGGTAAAAGGGGTTGCTATAGCCGGAGTACAACCCAATTACTGAGTGCCAAATTGAAGCCACCCGACTTAGCACTGTTAAAATAAATAAATAAAAATCCTGAACTTCAACACTGTGGAAGCTCATCTTTGTTAGCTTTGGCCTGTCGAGAGAATTTTCCTGTTAACTTTAGGATCATTTTGTTTCTGGAGTCAAGCAAATGCTCTTAAATTCTCTTCAAAGCCTTTGAATTTGAATTTAAGGACCTCAGCTGTCAAATTGGCCAATGTGGACTTGACTTTTGGATTAGGCAGCTGGGGCAGAGCTCCACTTGGAACATAACCTTGGCTGCAGTCACCAGTTAAGGCAAGGCAGTCACAGAATTTGCCATAGCTTTGGACTGGTCCTCCAGGCTCTCTGTGCATCACAGATTTCAGTATTGAAACACGGCGATACTGCTGTGCCTTCCCATCTCCTCCTCAGCCCTGCAGCTTTTTGTTCCCTTGCAGTTCTCAAATAGGGGCACATTAATAGCTGCGTATTACAATTTTGAGATTGTATTGGTTCCTTGAAGTTAGAGAAATCTTCTGATATTGAAGTTCAGAAATGCATGGCTGGATCTGGGTTTGGAAGCAACTGCAGAAACCAGCAAAACTCCTGTATCTCAGGGCTGGTATGTTGGCTCTTTTAGATTGAATTTGCGTATGCAGATCCAAAAGTTATTTTTTATGAGCCCATTTCAGGAAAGATTCTGTATTTCTTGAAAGACGCTTCAAGTAGATTGAACTATAACATCTTAGAGATGGTGGCTGTGGTTTTCCTTACTGTTTGTTTTTTTTCTAATACTGATTTCTGCTTTTCTTTAAATGTTGAAGATTATTGTTTCCGCATAGAAGAGGGTATCTTAATATCTCTTTGCTGAAATTACTTCCTGACTATTAGCAATGTAAATAAACTTTTAGTTGCACTTTTTTTAAAGGAGGAGAGACACATTGGTATTTTAGATGTTCATTCTGCTTCTAAACTGGTACCAAAGTGATCTCGTGCTTCAACAAACGAAACTCGATGTTTTTTACAGAGTAAAGACAATTTGATCTTTTTGATGTGGTCCTTAATCCTAGACAGGCAACCACCTGAAAGAAGTTCATTATTGCTATTCTGCAGTTTTGGCTGATGGCAAAAAAATGCACTTTCTCTTCTCATGACAGTATTTTCTACTTGCTATTACATTTACAAGAATCTAATACGTTATCTAAAACCCACTGATGATGAAGGGGTTTTCATATTCTCCTTGGTTCTTGACTTTGGATCAGTGTCCAGTATAGTAATGGTCTGTAGTTAACTGTACGTGGAGAGCATCTGTGAGAACACTGTTTCTGCTCTGCCCTAAGAATGGCTTCAGTGCTACTTCTCCTTACAGCATCTGAGTGCTATGTGCATGCATTTATGCACCCTGGCTGCAATTTGTTATGGCTTTAATGTTGCCTGTATCAATTGTCCCCTTTTATTCCAACTCTTCAAATTGAGCTTAAGGATCTCTCTGCAGAGCTACACATGTGTAACTCTAGTGTGAGCCTGTTTGGAACTTGGGTTAAAGTTGTTGTCTGTTACAGCGACCCTTTGACAGCACACTCAAAACGGAAGGAAATAGGCTAGCGACGTTTCTTAACTATGTAAGTACCTCTGTTCGTCTGCTGTCTGTGAGCTTGAAGTTTGCAGTTATTCTCATTTAATTTTATAGAAAGATGAGCCAGATGCTTTCAAGCGGTTAGGGACTGGAAATCGTGTGGCCACTTTTTTAAACTATGTAAGTATGATGATCCTTTATGCATTGAGTGTAACTTCAGCAGCATCTTGTTTACAGCTTGTGCAGTTGGTTATTTGTAGAGATTCCATGGCATCTGGAAGTAGGGATTTCATTACTCTTGCAGCATCAGGTGCTGTCCCATCTGAGTTCATAGAATTCTGGTGTTATTTAACCTCAGAGTAGAAAATTTGAATATAGAGCCCAGCCTCCTCTTCGGCCCCTCTACTATGAAACCTTTGACTTCATTGGATTCCTGTTGGTGGAAGAGGAGAATTTGGCTTATTTCTTAAAGGCGTGTGCCTGGGGTACCCTTCGTGGTACACTGTTTGAGAACTTGACTGTCAACCATTTATGGTGAGACAGTCATGTTCTTCCACCACTGTTTGACAGCACTTGATGTTGTAATCTGTCAACCTCCATTTTAGCTGTTTGTCAAAGCTAGAGTTACTCTGGCATAGCTGTTGCTTCAGCAAGTGGAGGAGACACAGCTAATAAACTCAGTGCAACTGGGTTACTAATACAGAATTCAAAAGATTCATTAGTTGCATGCATTACACAGCCTACAGACCATGTACACTGGCATCATAAACATAACTGCCACTGGTTCTAGTGGCCTAATGTTTTCACAGTAGTCTTCTGGCAATATTTTATCTATCACCCTATGCTTACTATATCAGTAACTAGGTTCACCTAATCTGTGTTTAACTTTTGATTGATACAACTTCAAATCTAAAATTCTGTGATGAAATATTTATGGCTGAGCTGGTATTCTGAGTGTGAAATACAGCTCAAAGCAGAACCAGAAATACTTTCAACTTGGTATGGCAGGGGTAGGAAACCTCTGAAACAAGAACTGGAATGAAATAGGTAGCTGTGAAATAGTCTGCTGGTAAGAATCTTTAATCTTGTGTTCTCAGTCTGTTTTGTTTGCTTCTCAGACGTTTGGGTAAGCTTTGATTTACAGTGAATATGTACTTTATTCTCTGACAGTTGTACATGGTCAAAGGCAATTACCCTTGTACGTCCTGTGTAGAACATATCACACATGTACCAACACCCCTACTAAAAAGAGTGGTTGTGTTGCTGAGATGTAGGTATTAACTTGCAAAGTTGCATGCATGCGCTTTCTAGTTGGAAGGGGCAGAAACCTGTGCACCTGTGGCATCTTGTGCCCTTTTATTGTAGGTACCAAGCAGGAGGACAACAGAGTGGTAATAACATCTGCTTTAAAGAGAAATCCAAGTTACAATAGAGATTGTGGGGACTTGGGGAGTGTATTAATAGTAGTTCTGCTGTGTAAATTTGGTGGGAGCTGGATCTGACTCATTTGTTTCTTCTAATTAGAATCTGATCAAAAACTTACTGAAATCAATGGAAAGACTTTCTATTTTTAATGGGAGTGTTTCCAGGAACTTCAGTGGATTTTGAATTGTGTCTTGAGTTTATAGTGAATCTGTCATTACTGACAGAGTTCATAGAGTTAAATTCATTCCAGTGTAGAAGGGCAAAGTATAAAGATACATGCTTTTCTTTAGAGTCATATAGCTGTATGTATTCAAGCTTGAGATGCATAAAGCACTTGAAGAGGCATAACACTGCTGGTGAACAGCACAGAAACAGTGCAGACAGTGAAGTTTTCTAATAGTTTGTATAGTTTTTGAAGTGGTTGACCAAGATGCATAAACTAAATTATGAAAATCAGTTCCAAAGACATGGTTTCAATTTGAGGAAACATGTGGTATAACAGACACTTACTTGTTTTCCTAATTGGATCATAAACTGCAATTAAATTATTGAAACTGACTTTACTCTGAAGTCCTCTCCCTTGTTCTACAGCACTAGATTTTTAACACTGCAGGTACACAATTTCTTAGGGCTAGTTGTGCAGTTGATTATGTATAATCTAGACAAATGGCTGAACAAAAGCCATCAGCTGAAAGAAAAACCTTCAATAGCAGGCACTTGTTGTATTTGCAGTTTGTGCTGGTTAAAATGCATCCTTTCCTCATCAGTGCCTCTTGTAGAGGTGCAATTAGAAATCTCTGTGTTAGGGCTTAGGGCACTTTATCTTTGTGGGATGCACCTACAAAAAGCATTGTAAATAGAGTTTGTGGACTTTGTTTTCTCAGATGAGTGATGTAGAAGCTGGAGGAGCTACAGTGTTCCCAGATTTTGGGGCAGCAATATGGCCCAAAAAGGTAAAGTCTGTTTGAGTTTTGCTTTTTTCTTCTTTCCTGTTACTGCCTCTTCCTCAGTGCAATCCTGCATCTGTTTAAGAGTCAGTTCATGTGACAAAGTGCTGTCCACTGCAACTTGATCGATGGCCTGCAATGTATCACAAGCACTGTAGCTGATCTTGTAGTCTGCAGGGCTGCTTCCTGTGGTTTTTCTTGCATATAATGTGAATGGTTTCTGTGAAGATCTGTTATTAACAAAAAAAAAATCTTGTTCTCTGTACTGGGTGAATTAACAACGTGGGATTAAGGGTTTATTTCATGTGCTGTTGGTGGTGACCTATGTTAAAGTGCTTCATAAAAGCCTGCAGCTGAGTTCATAGGCATTTCCCTCCCACTTACTATAATCTGAATAATTCTATTGACTAGGTTCTGACTAATCCAGATCTGACTTCACTTTTCAGGGTACAGCAGTGTTTTGGTACAATCTCTTCAGAAGTGGTGAGGGTGATTATAGAACAAGGCATGCAGCTTGTCCAGTACTAGTAGGGTGTAAATGGGGTAAGTAATACTCCTTTAGGAACAAAATCCAAAGCAAGGCTCATTATGTGCAAAACTGGTGATATACCAAACCCTTATAACAGCATTTAATAACCTGTGTTGCCATTTTAACTGCTGAAATCGTTTGACCGTTATGAAAACTCCCACCATCAATATAGTGTAGTATTGAGCAGCTACATTGTTCAGCTGTAGCTCTTCTAGTGAGTTTGTTTTGTGTTGATGACAGCACAAAGTGTGTAAGAACGTCCCTGGGCTTGTGTAGTGTGCTAGCATCAGGATGACTTGAATTATCACTTGACTAGAACCAGGTCTGTTCCTACAAAGATTTGTACATAGTTTTAGCTGCAAAAGGAGGAGAGCTCCTTGTAAGCTAAATGTGAATGCCTGGACACTGGGAATTCCTGCTAACTGCTGAAAGTGTCTCAAGCTCTATGTCATCCATTCCCATACCTACCTCCTCCAGGCACCAAGGTATTCCCCTGGAGTGCAAGAGCACACTGATACATAAATAATCCCTGACACAGCATACACTGCTCTGTTACTGTTGGCCCCAGGATTGTGCAATTGGAAAGATCCTTTCTTCCCCAGCCCTGGCATCTTCCTAAGTCTTTCCTGTTGGATGGGTAGAGAAGTGTAAGGGGGGATTCTCAGACTGAGAGATTATATTTTACTTGAAGTAACCATCTGGGTTGCTGTGATACGTGCACTGTGTGGTAACTAATTTCAAGTCTTTGTTCCACAGTTTCAAACAAGTGGTTTCATGAAAGAGGAAATGAATTCTTAAGACCTTGTGGGAGAACAGAGGTTGACTGAAACCCAATCTGCAGATTTCTGTCTTCTTTTCTACTGTTTGTTCTTCCAGTTCATTTCTAAGAAATGATCCATCGTTTTCTCCAAGAGTCCTGGCACTTTACTAAAAAAGGATAACAAAGTGTGTAACACCTGTGAAAGAAAGTAAATGGCATTGTACGCATACCTTGTGTTCTGGTTACTGTTATTTCCATGTTCCCCCTGCCATCTTCCTTGGACCTGCCTTCTGCCCTCCCAGCTTTCCCTGTAGTAGTGGTGCAAACAGTGCTGTGGGCAGTTCAGTACGTTTGGGTGCCTGGTCTTGTGCCTTTTGTACCTCAGAAGATTTAGATGTTAAATATTTTTTTGAACCAAAGTTGTTTTTTTAAAAAATTTTGTGTACATGTTGATTTTATTGTATTTCTATGGATCACAAGTTTTGAAATAAAAAATAAATGTTCTTTCCGTAATGCAGTTCTCTATTGTGTCGTTGATAGGTATATCAGAGCTTTGTTTTAGGGAGCAGTGAAGCTTTACTTTTTCCTTTATTGAAGGCCTGTTGCTTTGTTCCCATTTTTCTTATATATATACATAATGGTTTTAAACAGTGACTTATTTAAGGCTCCTGCACATGACATGGAACTGTTGCACCTTCTCTTGAAGCTGGAAAGTTTAATTTGTGTATTGAAATTATAATTTATCCTGGGAGCAGGCAGGCTGCATGTTTTGGACCAATGGCAACTGTGATCTCAGTATTACTACACGTACGAGATGCCTTGCCCTGTGTTGTTAACTCTCTTCCTGTAGGATACTATCTATTTCTGATGCAAGCAGTTATTATAAAAACCAGACTTTCAAGATTTTATCAGCCTTGGCAATTCTTGATTCTAAAAGTAAGCACCTCTGCTGATGAAACACTGCATTTTTACCACAGGAACACCTGATAGGGCTCAGCACCTATTCAATTCAGGCTGGGAGTAATCACACCCTTTGAACACAAGGATTCAGATTCTCCTTTGCTGTTTTGCTGTGTTAGCCTGTGTGTAATAGCTGCAAGCCAACATATGGAAGACAGTGTCCACAGTAGGAAGGAAATCCCATTTCTGAAGTCTAATTCAGAAGAAATTACAGTTAATTGCTAAAAAAAATAAGCAGAGTTAGAGCAATAGGAAAATGTTTCAGAAATGGAGAATTCTGCTGTTAGTACCAGGCTGTTGTACCATTATGCTACTGGGCAGAGTGGATTGATGTCAGATCTCTTGCTGGCCGTTTCTGGTATGGCCATGACTTCACAGGAATATGGATGACTGCAGGTGAACTGGAAGCCAAAAATAGTAATGGCTTTAAAACTATTTTATTGCTTAAAGACAAGCTTGGGCAATTCTTAATATGCCGACACATGAAACTGGCTTGAGAAAATGAAAGAAATGTCAATGACATCTGACCATCCAGTTGCAATGATTGTCATATAACAAACATGGGTTACCTTTGTGCTTCTCCATTTCTATGTTGTGCAAAGACTGAATGAGCTGGAATGAGTTAATGCTTAAAATGATTGTTGGACAGGGTTAGAAGCAACACATCTGCTCTCCTCCTAGGAAAGACTTGTGGAACAGAAGAGGTTTATGTGTTGGATATAAGGGATGCCATCAATTTATTGCATTGGCAATAAAGCAGTGTGACTTAGCAATATATGTTTGTGTGCCCCTGAATTTTATGTGTGAGAAATTTGTGAACTTAATAGTTATTGCTTTTAGTCATTTAGATGCAGTATGTAGATACATGTATTCACTAAAGTGTTAATTTTTCTGTTAAACATTCACAGCTGGTTGAGGAGAAAGGTCTGGGATTGCCCTAGCAGAGACTTATGGAATCACACAATCACAGAACCTTAGGAGTTGGAAGGGACCTCGAAAGCTCATCCAGTCCAACCCCTGCCAGAGCAGGATCACCAGACCAGGTCACACAGGAATGTGTTCCGGTGGGTTTTGAACGTCTGCAGAGAAGGAGACTCCACAACCTCTCTGGGCAGCCTGTTCAGTGCTCTGTCACCCTTACAGTGAAAAAGTTTTTCCTCATGTTCAGATTGAACCTCCTGTGCTCCAGTTTGCCCCCATTACCTCTTGTCCTGTCATTGGACATCACTGAGAAGAGCCTGGCTCCTTCCTCCTGACACTCGCCCTTTACAAATTCATAAACATTAGTGCAGTCCCCCCTCAGTCTCCTCTGCTCCAAGCTAAAGAGACCCAGCTCCCTCAGCCACTCCTCATAAGGGAGATGCTCCACTCCCTCCATCATCTTTGTGGCTCTGCTGGACTCTTTCAAGCAATTCCCTGTCCTTTTTGAACTGAGGGGCCCAGAACTGGACACAATATTCCAGATGCAGTCTCACCAGGGCAGAGTAGAGGGGAAGGAGAACCTCTCTGACCTACAACCACACCCCTTCTGATACACTCCAGGATGCCATTGGCCTTCTTGGCTGCAAGGGCACATGAACTTCGGTTGTTAATAATACTGAGCTGAGAGCAGCATCTAGTCTTGTAAATAAGCTTTGTTTGGACAGCCAGAGCAGGTAACTATAGGAATTGCAAGATTTTTTTTCATAAAAGCTTAATGATCTAGCACAGCATAGCTCAATAGTTGCTCTCTGATCTCTCACAGTGCTCCTTTGCTTGCCATGAATGTTGTGGTTATTGGCTGGCTGTTCAGATTATTTCATTATTGACCTCTAGTTTTCTTGGTAAAATCTCTCAGCACAACATAAACTTAAGAAATAAGGAGTTTTGCTTTGTTTATAAAGCATTCAATATATGACCGCTTCACAGATGTGAAGAGCTGATGATGAGCCAAACCCACAATCTGGTTGGAACACTCTGGATTTGGTGCGGGGAAGAGGAATCTACTTAGAATTTCTGTCAACGTGGTATGTTGACAGATAAAAGTTCACATCAGAACTCTAGCCAAAAATCTGCACATCCCACTTCTGAAATAGTGTAGTTGGCTGGGAAGTACCATTGTTAGCTGTGTTATTCTGAACTTGAAGCTAATTTTACTTGCTTGTTTTCTCTCTGAAAATCTCTATTGTATGCTGGATTGTCTTCCACCTTGCTTCAGTCTGTCCCTGAAGTAGGATGTGATAAGTGTGGATGCAGAACTGCTCGAATGCTGATCTTCTTTTTGCATTGTGTGCAGGATTCAGTTACTGCTAATCTGATCTGAAGTGTGTTAAGTGTCAGGGGGAAGGAGCCAGGCTCTTCTCTGTGATGTCCAGTGATAGGACAAGGGGAAATGGGTGCAAGCTGGAGCATAGGAGGTTCAACCTGAACGTAAGGAAAAACTTCTTCTCAGTGAGGGTGCCAGAGCACTGAACAGGCTGCCCAGAGAGGTTGTGGAGTCTCCTTCTCTGCAGACATTCAAAACCCACCTGAACACATTCCTGTGTGACCTGATCTGGGTGATCCTGCTCTGGCAGGGGTTGGACTGGATGATCTTTTGAGGTTCCTTCCAACTCCTAAGATTCTGTGTGATTCTGTAATAATAGCTTTTTTAGAGAAAACAGCTTATGTGACTGGTGGACATTCAGTAACCTCCCAGGCATTTTTGTGTAGCCTAGTGGAGTGTATTCCCTATTCTATCTCCTGTCATTCTAGAAGATGAACAGAATATGGCAATTAGCCTAAAATTAGGCCTAAGAGAAGTAGGTTTTAGACTTTAAAGAAGATTCCTATGCTGGAACAAACAAGCCTTTCTCCGTCTAGGCATAGAGAGTTTCTGCCAGTGCATCACTGATATGGTAAGGACTTTAGTCCTGTTTAGACTGAAATGTGTTTTCTCCTGACATACTGCTGACTTTTCTTTATTTCACAGGGTTTAAGTACTTAGTACAGATATTCATATGCACTGCAAAGGCTTACTGTGGACAGGTGAGTGCCAGACACTTTGAAGTGCTTTGGGACCTCTTGGAGAAATCTTCAGGTCCCATCTGTTAAAGCCGGCTTGCTGATGCTTAGAGGCACTGCTCTGCCTACCAGGTACTGATGAAAGCAGATACCATGTGAACTCTCATGGAAAGATGGTCTCTTATCGTGGTTTATGCAGTCATAAGAAGAACAGCCACCCCCAGCCCATGCCAGTAATCCACATCTAGTTCAAGCATGTGATTTCTTAACCCCTGGCCTGAGTGCTACAGTTTGGACCTACTCTGTGTCACCAAGTGATTACACAGCCCTCCAACTGGGTTAGGAAATCACCTAAAGCACTAATGTGCAGCTGCATAGGGTCAGTGAAGTACTTATCATATTTTTGTCTGCATTAGAAGTTACTCCTCTTTAACTGTTACAGTGGAAAAAGATGTGAATATTGTCTCTCTAATGACCTTAAATGGGAAAACAGGCATCCAGACTAAAATATGTAGTGTGAGTGGAGAAAGGGTTTGGCTGTGATGGAAGAGGGGAGCTATGTAAGCTATGGCAGAGAGCAACTGGCGTGTTCTGCTGGGAGGGGGACTGCATTTATATTATACAAGCGAGTTGTGTACCTCAGCTAAGCTATAAAATCCCTGATGTGGGAAGTCTTTCCTCAGTGATGCCAAATTTTATTTGAGGTGAGGGTGATGGGTGTGTGTAAAAGGCAGGCTATGGTACAGCTGTCCCCCAAGCCTCTTCCTTCTGCTCTTCCTGTAAGCAATGCTGATACTGAGGTATGTTTTTTCTGTGGCATTATTGAACCAGAGGCAAGCACTTGTCCTCTGTAGTGACTTAGATAATCCCTTCCTAAATGTTCATGTGGTTACTGCCTGTGCTGCCCTTTGGGGATGGTTGTCCCCTGTCCTTCTGAGGTGAACCAGAAAAGCAGGATGGTTCCAGTTAAGTGCTTCCAGACTGGGTTTTGATCCAATTCCAGCTTCTCTGGCTGTCCTTCTCCCTCTCATCTACAACATCACCTGGAGAGGCATCTGTGTGTCTCTGCTGGCCTCATACTGCCAGGAGCACAGGGTTAAAGAGGGGTACCTCATCTTCCACGTATTTTGCAGTGATATGCAGTGTGCAGGTCATGATCTTTGAGGACTGCCAGGGAACATGCTGCCAGGAAAGCAAGCTTGTGCTGATGTCTAGGCAACAGCCTGAACGTCATGCAGACTATTAGTAACACTAAGATATGGTTAACCAGTGTGTACCTTGCACCTCAGTGATGAATGGGAATAGCTGGCCAATGGCGCTTGCATCCCGTGACAAGATGTTTTCAGTAATTGTAGGGTAACCCCAGCCTGGCTATGAGTTTTAATCATCCATAGCCTGGGAGTGAAAAGTGAGTGAAGTGCATTAAGAAAGAATAATAAAAGTGAGAATTTTCATAATGAGTGCAGGAGAGATGCTGGATATCTTGGACTACATGAAGACACCAGGCTAATCCCAGTGCTTTGCACTTGCGCTCTGAGATGCTTGTGCAGAAGAGGAGAATCTCGCCTACCCTCTGCAGTGTCATTTGGAAGCTGACCTTTCAGCAAAGCCATAACTTGCCTCTGCTGAGTGTTTTGCATACGGTATCACCCCAAAGATGAACCTCGTTTGCAAAGTCCTGGGAAAAATGGCCTCACAGGCGTTCTTCAGCTTTCAGAGACTGCCTTTGGTTCAAGCGTGCACTTCAGGATGTTTCTTTTGAAATTCCAGGTAAGTCCCTGAAAAAGTCAAGGATAAAACCAAGCTGCTCACTTGATGTTAAGCATCAGCTGAGTCAAAACTTAATACACAGCTAAATTATTTTTTCCTTGAAACCTGTTTTTTTCCCCCACTCCAAGGACTCACAACTGTACCAGTGGCTTACGTGGGAAACCAGGGTCCTGGTAACTGGAGCTGTGTGTGGGCAGGCAAAACCAGCACCCAGCTTTGACAGAAGGAAGGCTCGTGGTTGCAGTTTTAGTTTCCAGCTGCTGGGGTGAGTGGGCAGTGGCAGCATCAGAGATGTGATCGTGGCTGCAAGGTGGAAGTGGGCAGCCCCATGGCCATAGCTCACATCTCTGGTTAAACTCATGCCCATGGTGTGCTCTACTGTGAATCTTCATGCAGCCCAGAGATGGAAAACAAAGCTGCATAGGGCTGTTTGCTGGCAAATGACGTGAATCTGGTTTGCAACATGTTGTTTTGGGCTAGAAATATTCTTTCCCAGGTGTTTTGAATCAAGATGTGAGTTGGAAATGGGAGACCTGAATGTGCCCTCAGTATAGCCCTAGGTGTTTCAAACTCCTTGTTTGTTCCTGGGCACCTCGGAGTAGTGTGTGAGATGATCCTAGTTTTCCCTCCTGTGATCTGGAAAGGGTAGAGTGCTGCCTGGCTGAGCTCTTGTCCAGAACATCCTCGTTCTCCTGCAACTCAGTGCTCCTGCTCCCAGAAGATAAAGAGTACCACAAGACTTTCACTGCAGGGATGTTTTGGTGCATTTTCTTGAAAAATAGGATACCCAAATCTAGGAGGGGTCACGTCTTCAATCCCAGAGTGGGACATGGTTTCTCCTTCAATGCTTGCTGCGTCAGGCACCTACCTCTGAAACAAGGCCTGGATTCACAAATGCCTTTTAGCCTTGTACTCCAGCATCAAGGTGAGAGCCCTGCAGCATTTGAATCCTGATGGTGATGTAAAATTATACAGGAGTGAGCTAAGCAAACACCAATGACTCATTGTGTGGTTGTTCATCTTTAAGATGAGCACAGAGGATATTGCTGTCGGTGTCCACAGTCTGTATCTGCAAAGATTATGGAAGATGGAACATATCACACTGCTCATCCAGAGTAGCAGAGAGCAGATCCCATGGGACCTGGTGACCTTTCTGAATCTTTTCCGCTTGTCTGGGCCAGGGTGGAGTGACTCACCCAGCCATGATCTCCCAAGGCTCAGCAATCCTCTACCTACATCCATTTGTAGACCAGGACAGAGTCTTCAAGTGCCTCATTGCCTGGAAGAGGAGGTGGAGTCGTGGCTGATTCTGGTGAAGATGGGTTAAGCCTGTGGGACTGCTTGTTCCTTTGGCCATGGAGCAGTCGTATGTTATCCTGTTTGAGCGTGGCAGCCACTTTCAGCTCGGAGGCATCCACCACCTGTGGTCCATGTGCACAACAGCCCATGGGGCATCACTGAGCGTGTCCCCACAGCTGCTGCACCTCGCGTGCGCTGGCAGCCAAATGTCTCCTGGGTCCTATCGCAATATCATCTTTTCTCTTGGTTCTGCATTGATTTCCTCTGCCTTAACCTTCTTGAATGAGGGCAAACAGATGAAATGTTTCTGACTCAGTGAAGTGTATGAATTTGTAAGCCTTAATACCACATGTGGCCTTAGGCTGTCACTTCCTAAGAAGTGTTAATTTATTCACACTCTCTGGTCTCACTTTGCCCCCACAAATCTATTTTGGTGGGAGAAATACCACAAAATGCACAACATGCCTGTGCCTGTGGGATGTCTGAGTCTTGCACATGTCCCCCTTTACCATGCAAAGGTTTTGTCTGCTTCCAGCATGGCTTTCTCTGTCTCCTCCAGCAGCTGGGACCATGTGCTCTTTCTCTGAATGAGCCAGTCACAGTTGGATCCCCCTTTCTCCACAGCTCAGCCTCTCACGTGGGCTGCTCCAGCTCTGGGTTAGGAGGGAGGAGGCTGTTCTGAATTAGCAGATGAAGCAACTGAGGTCATCAAGCTCTTATTCATGTAGTATTACCGTTGCCAAAATAAATGATGGAAATCTCTTCCCGAGCCCATGGACCCAGCTAAGGCTTTGCTTGCAAAAATCCCCAGAATCTCCTATGCAGCTGGATCCTCCTAACATCCCCATGGCGGGGAGCACTCTGGCTTCTGCACGTGGTCAGGGTGACAAGCGCCAGCCGGGTGCTCCTGGCTCCGAGTAGCCCCTTGGGGACAGCACTGAGTGAGCAGGGGCTGGTGAAGAGCACCAACAGTGCCAGGAGGCTGGTGGTCAGCACAGGGGATGCAGATGTTAAGGCAACTGGTCCGGTATGGCATGGAGCACAGCAGAGCGGCAAGTTGGCAGGAGCGATGTAGCTGCTGGGGTCTCCCAATGACCGTCACGCATCATGTTTTTGTAGAAGATGCAGGTGTCAGAGTTTGCAGGGACTGGGGGATGCTGAGTCTTGCAGCAGCTGGGTGGGCTGCTCTGCACCCCCAGCCATGTACCTTCCCCATACTTCCTCCAAAAGCTGCTGAGGACACAGCCGAGCTGCTTCTCTGTGGTTTCAAAAGGCACCCGGAGGAGGGAGGCTGCCAGAGGCAATAGGCTGTGGGTTCTCCTGTGCGTAAGTGCATCGCCAGAGGATTTTTGCCATTTTAGGGAGGCTATGGGTAGGTGGGTGTTCACCCTGGGGTGGCCCTATGCATGGGGGAGCTGCGAGGGCTCCTGTGGCTCCCCAGCAGGAAGGGATCTTTCCCTCCTGCTGTGGGTGAGACTGATGCAAGATCATCATCATTTGCACCCAAACAGAATGGATGAAAATTGGCATTTTCTTCTTATTTTGGGCAATGTTGTGGACACCAAAAAAGCAACAGAGTACATCAATGGGGTATAGGCACCTCTTTGATTTATCTGAACAAAATCAGTAAGAACATTCATGAGAATTAATGCTCTTGCGAATGAGGATAGGCTGAGAAAGCATTGATGCAAATGCTCAAAACCTTTTAATAACAGTGAGGAGGAGTTTTTGATTAACTGGGTCTGCTCAACTTGTCATGAAAAATGTGTCTTTCTGTGGAAAACTTTTTCTATTTCAAAGGCTATATCTTGTTACCTACCTGCTTAATATAGTTGTAGTGTAATTTGCATCCAGTGGAGTTTTCCTTCTTGTGCTTGGGGACTGGGAGAATACTGGGGAGCTCAGGGACACCACACAAGCAGGCAGGAGCTGTCAGGGCATGGCAGTGTGGTCTGACATGCTTTTGGGTGGTGCCACTGGATGGAAATGTCCAACTATGTCACGTTGAAGCAAGAAAGAGTTTGTGCATCACATAGATAATGTAAACAAACAAACAAACTGACAATTTTTGCAGTAGCATGTTGTATAGAAAGACTCAGAGATGTACCTAAGACTTGAGCATCTGAATTGTTACATGCTCCTAGCTTTGAGTATTCCTGCCCAGAAGAGCTCACTTGTGATGGGATTGACCGTGACAGAAAAACAGCTGCCCCCCCAGCACTCTGTGTCAGTTCCTTCGCTTGGGCTGCGTCGCTGTGGTTTCTTCATCTGTGTGTTTTGTTCTGAGTAAGTGATAACTTGGATTTTCTAGGTAACTTAGCATGGTTTTACTCACAGGAAAGAGGAAATGGCAAGCTGCCGTTGTTTTTGAAGTGGTAAACAAGAAACATTTGTACACCTTTGGGTACATTTAAAGATGGAGGACAGCAGCTGAGGGCTGTGCTCGCTGCTCCTCGGTGAACAGAGCAGAGCTGCATCTCATAGCACCAGGTGAGGTAACAGTGGCACATAATGATGGGCACCCCTCAACCAGCACTTCCCAGGGACGCAGCTGGAGCCAGGGAGTGATTATACAGGAGTTCGGATTGATATTGCCATCCTTGTTAGTTGTGATTTGCTGCTAATGGCCACAGACAGCAAAGGCTGGGGCAGAGTGCTGTGCTGGTCCCCAGCTGTGTCCAGCATCATGACAGCAGCGGTGGTGGCAGGAGCAGCACTGGGTGTGCAGTGCTGTGGGTCATGCAGTGACGCTGCTGTGCCATGGCTCGCTGGGAGGCTTGAGGAGCACAAGAGCAGCGTTGGATTGCAATGTTTGGCTCGTCTGCTTCGAGAGAGAGATTCTGGCTTTGTGCCACTAGATCTTACTGTTAAGTCTTTTTTTTAAATGTGTAAAATCCCATAAGATGAGTAAAAATATTCATATCTGAATAGCTGTTATACCTTCCAAAACCAAGTACAAGCCTCAGGGAGAATCACCCACTGATGCGGTGTTTGGGGTGTTTGCTTGCCCAGCTTACCCAAAATACGAAGGCAGACCACTCAAGGGGAATGATGCTGGCCTGGGGATTGCTCCAGGAGTCAAACTCTACTCAACTCTTACCAGAACCTCTCTGAAATGCTGGGACACAAAGCCACACCAGTGTCTCCAGCAGTGTCATTTCTCTCGCTGGGACTCTCGTGACGTTTTTGTCCGATTTAGTCCTTACCCTGCAGACCCTTGGAAACCTGTGAAACCCATTCAAGATGTGCATGAGTATTTGCATGATGGAGTTCTGCCTTTGTTGGCCAATGAAAGAACTGGAGAACTGTTAGGAGGGAATGATTAAATGATTAAAAGCCATTTTTAGCTCATACCTGGGAAACCACAACCTTGTAGCTTCACACAAGTTGTGTAGTCTTTTTAACACTTGGCGTTCAGCTCCTGCCAAGGGACTGCCCATGTTTGCCCTTGCAT
The DNA here is from genome assembly GCF_000695765.1 of Mesitornis unicolor. Classification (NCBI taxonomy): domain Eukaryota; kingdom Metazoa; phylum Chordata; class Aves; order Mesitornithiformes; family Mesitornithidae; genus Mesitornis; species Mesitornis unicolor. The sequence continues at coordinate 48,934 of NW_010184905.1, read as the reverse complement.
AGCTTTCAGAAACAGCAGCTTCAAGTTCAGAAAGTCAGAAGTACATTGGATTTTAGAACCCCAAGCCTGTCAAACCCCACTCCCCGCTGCCTGGAACAGAATGGGGGCTCTCAGGAGTGCTCCTCTCCTTCCAGCTCTCCCGACTATTTTAGCTTTTTGTGACCCAGCTACAGCAGCTGGGATCTCCTAGGGGCAGCTCAGCAACTTCTAGCAGAGCAGTTAACTCCCAGCTCTCACTGGGATGGGCTGAATCTGACCCTTTCTTGTGCTACAGAAGCCATAGGCAACAGCAAATAACTTTTAAAATACCCTTCCCTCTGTTTAGATCAGAAATGACACTGTCAGGCTGGGGTGAACAAGTGCATAACGCTTCTACCTACCCTGCGAATAAATTATTTTCTCCATTTCCATGGCCATTCAGCGACAGCTGCCTGGTTTTTACTGAGTTAACACAAAAATTATCGCAAGAGCTGAAGAGATAAAATGGGTGAGGAAGCCTTTTGTTTCTAAGAACTATTGCCTGAAGGCAGCTCAACACGAGATGTTGTTCAGAGCAGCCACCAATAAGCACTAAATGTTCTCTAGGAAAAGTCCCACCACGGCTCTGGGGCTCACCCCCATCAGTTAAAGGTGGGAAAACCCAGCAGTTCTCAGTACTGAGACCCAGGTGCACAGAGCTGAACACATGAAGGGAGCGATTTGCAGCTCAGATAACTCCTGAGACCCAGCGCTGAGCCCAGCGGGGCTGAGCAGCTCCACTGCATGCTTTAGAAGGGGTTGAAGGCTCAGTCCTGTAAGTGTGCCTGGAGTAATCCCAGCAGCGCTGTGCTAATGCCACTTTTCTTCTGAATATTTGCCAGGTCAAACCCCTTGTGTGTCTTGGACCACAGAAATGGCCAGGAAATCTCTTTGTTCAAAATGAGGATTTACCCAACCATGATCATATGAAAAACTTTCTGGGCTGTTAACACATAAGTAATGGTCTCTGTCAGCTGAACGCTTGACCCATTTATTTTCTGTGTATAAAGTAATGATGACTTTGCAATTTGGGTTTAATTATTTGGGAAACTTTAATTTGGAGAAATTCTTCAAAGCCAGCGCTGTCAAACACCTTGCCTTTCCCAGGCTGGACCGCAGCTGGCTTTGAAGTGACCCTTGCATGTCAGACGTCCCCTGTTCAGGGGACATTGGTAAGCACGAGTGCAACCGCCTCGTCCTCAGGGTGCCACGTAAACATGGGGAGCGGCCAGGCTGATCAAATCCAGCTGGGCAAACTGACAGCCAGAGCATTGGCTGTGGGTGGTGGCTTTGACAGGGTGAGAAAGGGTGTTCTGTGCTGAGGAGGGAGGAACAAGTAGAGCAGTGCAGTTGGAAGGGACCTGCAGGGATCATCCAGTCCAACTGCCTCACCACTTCAGGGCTTAATTGTTTCCTAGAAGCCAGCTTTCTTTTATTTAAAGTACTTTTATTTGTTAAAAAAAATCTTTAAAATACGCCAAGTGTTATTAAAAACAAATTCCTTGTTAATGCAATCCTGACTTCTCACCAGCTCATCCCTGAACTGCCTTTGGGGAGCCAGTGCAGCACTTGGTGGCGGGGGTTGTGGTGTCACCGTGCCATGGTGACCCTAAGCTGGGGACACAGCAACTATTGTGACTTGCACAACAGAAGATGTTTTTCTGTAGGAGAAGCCAAAGCATTGAATAATTGTGCTCTGTCTATGCAGTAAGTTGATGCAATATCCCTTTGGAGAAGGGCAGGGAAATAGAAGTGACCTTATCTCCTTGACATGTTACCTGCAGTAAATATAAGACATTTTGCACTCTTTTAGCAGCTTTTATAACTCATGGCAGGGTTGTCCTGAGCTGAAAAGGCTGTGGGGTGCGATCTGAGTCATCCTGTGGTAGAAGCATGCATGAAACCTGTGCTGTTTGGTACATCAAAGCAAGGCAGACCAGAACCTGGCTATTAACAAGGTTTTCCTCTGAGAGCATCGCTCACCTTGAGCTGTGCCATGTTTTGGTGTTCCTGGAACACAGGGGTAACCAAGACCTCACAGCTGTGTTGGTTTGTTACCAACAAATCTCTATTTCACACTCCTGGGTAAAGTACGTTGTTAAGAAGGTGGCCCAGTGTGGCCAGGGCAAAGGGACGATGCCAATGTAGGAGCTTCCTGTGAGACTGGGCAAGGCTGTGGCAGGGAACATGCTCCGCTCTTCTTTGAGGGTTTGGTCCTGATGTTTGCTGCAGGTCTGCAGCTGCGTTTCGAAGCCTGGCTGGGGTTTACACGTAGAAATTGGTACTAAATTTCCACTAAAATGAGGTGAAAATGAAATGAGATTTTACTAGTGAGAGCTATTTTTTTGTTAGCATAGAAGAGATTGGTGCCAGCTGTGAAGCAGTGTCTGTAGAAACTGCTTGGAAGCCGTTACAATGCTTCTTATAACTGTGCCTTGTGGCAGTGATTGTGTTTTATGGTAGAGCAGCCCTTGCTTCTGCGAGCGTCGGCTGTAGATGTGTAGCTCCCTGGTGTGCTGCATTATTAAATTGATCAACTATAACTTAAACTGCTTTGCAAATAAATAATACTGGCTGGAGCACTAACAGTTAGTACCTAACATTGCATTTTAATGCATTTTAACTCAAATAAAGAGATGCTTTTGGAAAGCCGCAGAAGCAAAAGAGCTGCCGAGTGAGGATGTGTTCTGCAGACCCGAGAAGCTCAGTGAGTAACAACTGGATAAAGGATGTTGCTGATGATTGATTTGAATCCTGATGAGACTGCAGAACTAAAAACTCATTTGAAGTTCTGGAAATTGCATTTTACATTTTGCTGGATTGCCAGTCTGCTACAGGACCGACCCCTCCCCTGCGTTAGGATAAGGGCTCTCTGGTCACAGTGGCCTGGTTTGAGGGGGCAGGACCCATCCCTGGGATGCAGAATTCCCCATCCAGGGTTATCCATCCTGAACCCTTCAGTGGCACCACAGTCATCTCAGAAGTTGAAGTAAGCTCATTTTAATTTCATTTTTGAGGCTTTTCTGGAAGTAAGACTGGCCGGCACAGGAAGCTGAGCAGCGCAGTGACCACTGCCTATGCGCTCAGATCCTGCTGCTCTTCTACCACAGCCTTATCTCACGCCTCCATCTGAAAGAGGTCTCTCTCAACTTATCATACCTCGTTCTTGTTTTATTTTCTAGCTAATAAGCCTTCCTTTATAACTTCTCAAAAGCTAAAATACTTTTTAAACCTCTCCTGTTATAGGCTGTGTTTTTCAATAGTTGATCATGAGTGGCTCTGTTCTGCGGAGTGTCTTGTCAACAGAAGCAAAGCAAAAAGGTAAGCTGATTTCCACGTTGTAATTTAGACATTGCTACATACATCCAGTAACATTCTTGCCACCAGGAAAACAATTTGCACTTGTGGCTCTAGCCACTGAGGTTTCTTCACAATTTATTTGAAATATGCAATTTTTTGAATGCAACATTTAAGCTGAGGAAGAGCAATCATTATTCTGATATGTTTGAAATTGCAAGCAGGTTCTGGGGAGAACTGTGGCTTTTCAGGGATAAAGTGTCTGGGTTTATGGAGAGTGGATGCAAGTTACCTGCATCCAAAGCTGTGGGTCAGCAGGGGCTTGGCAGCGAGGTCGTAGGATGGGCCTTGTGCTTCTCTGGGAAGGGGAGTGCTGGAGCCCGGGTCGGACAGATAACGCGAATGGTGCTTTTACAGATAGCTGAGCGGGAGGGAGGCAGGGATGGGACTTTCCCATTATTTCTGTTGTATTTGTTTGCTCATGGTAAGTGGTTAAACTTGCACTCAGTCGAGGAGGTCCCTGCAGTGGTCTGTCCTGCAGGAGAAGTTTAGACTCGGTCATGAGAATGGAGTAGGAACATTTACTTGCAAGTAAAAAAAATTTGAAAACCTTGCATGTCAAGTGTATCACAGATGAAATATGCTTCACGACATGAGAGCCCAGTGCTTATGGAAGTTGTTAGAATGAAGTCTGTGCTGCTGCCAAGAATATTAGAACCAGATTTCTTATTTCTTTTTTTTTATTTTTTTCCCATTGCCTTTGAGAATACTCAGAGCATTGTACTTAAAAAGCTTCAAAGTCTGGATGGAGATTCAAATAACTTAGGAAATTTGATATAGAGAGTTGGGGTTAGTTTAGGATTGTTTCTGACCAGAATTAGGTTGGGTTTCTGTAGATCTCAAGTCTTCGGGAAATAAATTCTTTTGTACCTTTTACTGTATGCAGTAACAATACTTCTACTCTATGGGTTACTGATGGGCTGTTAGTTCAGATGGATGATTTAATACTTGCCATGTCTTCCCTTGACTTATTTTTTAATATGGTATTTTAAAATTATTTTTCCATTCTGTCTCATAGTGCTATTATTATTAGAGAAGAGTGTTGCTTCTTTTAATAAGAATATATTCTTTGCCCACTGCAGCTCATGGCATCCATGAGTCAAGGATGTGGCTAACAGCTCTGAGAATCTTAAAAAAAAAAAAAGCTTAAAATATTCTTTCATGATATGATAAACAGGTATTGCAACCTCAGTGCCTGTTGTATTTCCCCACTCTTTGATAAAGTCGTGGGAAGAAGTAATTTACGTGCTGAAGTTATCTGACTGCTTCCTTTGGGTCAGATCCTGTGGGCTAGGCTTGTGCGAGTCTTCGTTCTAATACAACTGAGAGCAGGAGGGTTTCAACAAGCAATTTCAGATTGCTGAATGGTATCAGTAATCATCCAAAATCATGCCTTTTCTTTTTCCAAATGAGCATTGACACTAAGTAGGACTTGTCTCAGAATCTTTGGCTTCAAAAACATTGCCCAGCTTCGGAGTTTTATCATAATACATACTCTGATATCTTAAAAGAAGCCAGAGTGCTGGGGAGGTATTAATTTTTTGCTTGATTCTTTCACCCTATGGAAGTATGAGAAGAGTCAAGTATGGCTTTGATCTTGAGGAGTTTGTGGATTACTTGAGGATTATAGGGCATGGCCAATTCAGCTCCACCATTGGGGGTGGTGGATCTGTTGCAGACCTTTCCATTACCCCACACACAAGCCATGCAGTTTAACTGGTGCAAACTACAGGCAGACTCAGTGAAAGTCTTTATCATTTACCTGATTTTTCGAGATTATGTGAGAAGGCTGAAAGTAAAGGAGGGCCCAGTTGTCCTGCTAGTGGCAATGTTTTGTGATGTTCATCCAGCACGCATTGGAAGTGCAGGAACTGAAGGCTGATTTATAATTTGCACCCAAATTCTGAATATCTATCAGAACAGAAACTTGTGGTGTTGCTTGTTACTAATTAAAACCTCCTGCGATGTTTTCTGAATATGATATTCCACTCCTGTTTTACTGCTGTTGCTCATGCTCGTAAGGATTGGTAACACAAGGCGGGCACTGGCCATGTGTGAACTGAGAGGGAACCACTGCGTTCATGCCCTGGTCTCCGCAGACACCTGCTGAGCGTGATGGAGCTGGCGCGCATGCAACATTAAGTCTCACAGCCCTGGGATCCCAAACCTGTGTGTCTACAGTGTGTCAAACAGGGGGTGATAGGGGATATCAGTGAGGCTTCCATTTGAACATTGGAAACTTCTCACACGTGATCTGGAAACCTCTGGAAAGAAGGTCCTTTTCCCAAGGCCAGATTGGTTGTGGCTTTGTGCAGCCTGGTCTAGTGGAAGGTGTCCCCACCCCTGGCAGGGTGTTGGACTGGATGATCTTTAGGATCCCTTCCAACCCAAACTATTCTATGATTTTATGAAGGTGGTGGTGAAGCACGTGGAACTGTTTGCAAGTAAGCACTGAGATCATCTTACATTTCTCCTTTGCAATTCTGACCACTATCTTACTAGTTTGCAAGTTGAGGATAAGTTATTGAGCATTTCATCTATGAAGTCTTGTGTAATGAGCTGGGATTTAATTTTTCCTGTCCAGAGTGGTGGATCTTTTCTGTGCATCATAGGCATGGTGGTATAAGAGCAAAACCAAGGCCTAGTTTTCAGAAAGAAATAGTATTTTTCATTACACAAATAATTTGAGATCATGGGAAAAAAGGTCGGGGAAAAAAGTCTGGGTAAACAAACATTGACTATCGTGGTCTGGAGTTACTTAGGTCGTGCCAGGGCTGGCAGAGGTGGCCTGGCCCTCCTTGGTGCTGTGAAAGGGGAATGTAGTGTACAGGACACATGCATGGGAAGTGTAAATTCAGAATATGCATTCATAAATGCATTCATAAATTTGGCAAGGGAAATTCCACTACCTACCTAGTTTGAATGGTCAAGATTTAATTCTAAGTTGGTTTCCTTTTCTACATTTGCTTAACACAAGGGCTGCAAGTAGATGTATAGAAAAGTAAATATCCATACGGGGGTAATGATCTAGAGTTAGGAGTGGGTATAGTAGGAGTGAGAGTAGGTGGTTGGGGTTTTTTTTCCCTCTTGATGAACTTAAAAAAACAAATATGAATCACACTGGGCATGCTACAGGACTTTCTGATCAAGTCAATGAAATACCACGGTTTCCAGGGTAAGCCCAAGTGTCAAATGCAGAATTCTGAAAGTTAAATTGAAGTAAATTAAGATTAATACCTTGGAGGAGGTGCTGGTGCAGGCTGGGAGCTCAGATACCAAACGTATCCCAGCAAACCTGACCACAGGAAGTAATAAAAAGACACTTTCTGCTAAGAACTCCTTAAAATCATGGACTCCTGCAGAATAAATGACTTTCTGATGATAACATTACTCTTCTGTCAACCACCCTAGTTCACACACTGACTGGTGTAGTTGTCTCTGGTTTTGTAAGATTCTGCGAATGCTGATCAGCCCTTAAGTCGCATGTTTGAACAGGCCAGCTCCAGAAAATTCTGTGGTTTGATCTGTTTGGTTTTCTTTCGCCTAGGGGTAGACAGGAGCACTTCTGTTCATCTCTAGGGTTTGTGAAGCTGAACTAAGAGCTCTTTGGTTGCTTTCTGTTTTTTAAATTGATTTGTTCTTTGAAATGGCTGGGCTGGGTGAGTGAGAGAGCTGCATCCCCTTGAGTAAAACCCAGGGATTAAGGTAAAACCACTGATAAGTAACATTAAACAGTGGCTTCAAGAATGAAAAATGTTGGAAGATACCCAGTTTAGAAGTGATTTGTTTTAAGCCTGATACTTTTTAAAGTCTTCTGGAAGGTGAGGAGGAGGTGACCGTACGAGCTAATTCAGGTATTACTCAGCAGCTGCTCTGAGTGGAAAGTTAGGAGTTAGTTGCTTTCACTGTATGTGCTGTGAATACTTTGAGTACGGTAATTCAGCAGGTTTCTTTCGTTGTGTAGGTCCCATCCTTTTATGCATAACCACAAAAACTCATCCTTTACCTGATCGTTCGAATATGACACTTCAGAACCCTGCTACAATTCAAATCATGTTGGTATTTCGAATAGTTTAATAAGCTGTGAACTTAGTAAATTTTATAATTTCATTTCACTTTTCAAAGATCGCTGCGACGTGGGTGTTTCCAAAACACTCATCTTGCATGGGATGCAGAAAGATGAAGCAGCTAAACCAAGCTACCATTCCATCTCCACTGCTGTTTTAACCTGGAGATGCCAGATGGCTCAGGGCCTTCTGAGCATGCTACAAAACTACTTATGCTTGGACTGAAGCATGGCAATAGGACAAGATTTTTCTCCAAGTAACTTAAATACTGTCTCTCTTTCTTCCTCTTACCACCTTTTAGTCAACTGCAAAAATTGGTTCTGACATTCTGCTCTAGACTGGATATTAGTTAGTGATGAAGGCTTTATGGGAAATGGTGCAAACCTTCTGGTTTCTGTGTGTAGATATGATTTATATCTGTTTCTATATATGTGATAAATCCTACATTCATGACGAGTCATTTCCATGATTTTTAGTGACTTCAACACAGATCCATAACTGTTACAAAGGCTGTGCATACAAGAGTGGTGCAGTGTGTTCAGAGACAGCAAAGGCCCGAGCACCAAGAATTACCTTGCCAACAAGCATCTGTGATATTCCCTAGTTAGAAGACCATTTGATGACTCCATCACGTTTTATCACAGTAGTTTCATATTCCTGTCTCAGCCTTTACTGGACTTAGAAGAACTACAGATTTTTAACTGATACCAGCCAGATTCATAATGGTACAGGCCAACTTTCTCCTGGCTCAATTTTTTGGCAAACTGTAATTGTCTCTCTATTTAGAGAAGCCATCAGTCTGGGTCCCCAGTCTTCTCTAAGTCTTGAAGACAATACCCTTGAAATCTGCAGTGCCTGTGAACCCCACTGTATTGCTGCTGCCTGTCCACACAGAAGCAGGCATCGGGCAAGCAACCCTTGGGAGACCCATCATCCATGGCCTCTGTATCTGGTATTTTGGTATTGCTGCTGCAGGCTGGGAGTACTGGTATTGCTGTGGCCAGAATTGTTCTCTGTGATAGTTTGCATTTCTTAAAAAACTGTTCCCCTTTTGTATCTCTGCATGAGACTTGACTGTTCTGTAAAGATACAAATATGTATCAGAATAACAGCATCTGGCACCTGGTTTATACCGGATCATGCAGAACTATGTGAGGTCTCATGCAAGGAATATTATGCTCTGTATCTTCTTTAAAGTGTGTGATTCAGCACCAGTTTGGCTCTAGTTACAACCTAGACTAGAGTATGTACAAATGCTACATACTGAAAAAAATCTGAAAAATTTAAAGCAAAAGCTATTTAGTATGCTGGGAAAAGATACTGCGACCGAAGTGGCTAGCTCGTGAAAGCTCAAAGTTTATTTGGTTAGATTCATGTTAAAGCTCATTGTAAACCAGTAGAAATTAAAAGCCAGGATTTTCATGCTGGATGGTTAAGGCAGAAAATGTGAATGGTGAGTGTCAGGTCTCTTCCGTCTCTGGGGGTTGCTCTACGGGGTTGTGTTTGGTCCCATAAATCTCTGCTGAATGTCCTGACCCTCAAACCACCCATCAGCACCCGTCTGCGGGAACCCCATCCTGGCTCCAGTTCCCAAAGTGTTGGAATGGTTTCATGGTTCAGGCCTGGATTTGCTGTCCCTTTGTGTAAAGCCCCCACAAACTTCAAGCCTTTGTACGTGTCCCTGGTGGCATAGCAACATTTCACTTTTGCTAACTTCACAATATAAATGATGATACTTGGCCATGCTTGTTATACAAAGTTTTAATTGCTGTGTACAGTTTTAATTCACCTGCTTGCATTAACATTTAGCAAAGACTCTGACTTGTAGCAGCCATTTCTACCCCACCTTCCCACCCAGCCTCCTCACTGCCCAGGCAGCTCTTCGCTAGAGCGAGCCTTTGGGGTATTTCCACAGATCAGGGCAGCTGCATTTGTCATCCTGATACAAACCAAACTCGCTTCTCACAATGTTTGTGCAGTCATACTTCTCATTGACCCATTTCAAGAATTCTTCCAGACTCTTTTTAAATTGTGGAAACTTTGTTTCTGCTGTCTCTGAGCATATTGTGTCATGGGATGAAGGTTTCTAAGGGAGAAGAGTACATATTGATGCATGAGTTTTGGAGGAATTCCACCCAAATCCTGCACGTTCTCCATGGCTTCCTCAGCTCCCTGGGATGGAGGATGGAGCCTGTGAGCTCCCCTTCACCAGCCCCAAACCATTTCACACAATTCTTACAAATTATTAGTCGAATAAGACCAGCCCTAAAGCACACCACCTTGCTATTTGTCTTATACTTTCACAGTACTGCAGATTTTTCTGGGTTGTTTTTTTTATGGGCAGGGGAGTTATCTGCTGAGCTGGAGGAAGGGAAGTCGGGTCAAAACATTTCTCTCCTATTATCCAAATCCTGGGCACAGAGAGGAAGCGCTGCAGGACCCCAGCAACACTGCACCACACCGCCTGAGCAGAAGAGGAGCTGGTTGCATCAGCATGGAGCTGTGCGTGCATTTGGATAGGTGGAGGATTTAGACATGGTTTCTTCTGCAGTAACCAGCAAATTGATGCATATCTGGTTTTCTTCCTAAAGCCTGCTTCTCTGTTTCATGGGCGTGTCTAAGCACAGTCACTGCTGCAAGTACAGCCACTGGCAGAACACATGCAAGCCCTATTTTCTGTCCCCTTATTTTCTCTCTCTTTTGGGTTCAAAAGGCAGATTACTTCCTCTGTACTATTCCTGGTCTGCATCTTTTCTGCTATTAATTGCTCTGTTCTTCCTGAAGGACAAGCTGTCCAGGTGATTATTAGTTGCACTTAATAATCTTTATTACTGCAGATTTAAATTATCCATATTAGTGTAGTCTGATTACGAATGACTTTATGCATGATAGACAAACCTCAAGATTCTGCTTTGAGGCTGCAGTTGGTCCAAAATTAAAAGGAAGAAAAAATTTCTTTGCTAACAAATCGCAGATCTTTGAATTAAAATTTACCCAGAAATGAGCAAGATGTTAAGTGACAGGGGAAGTTTTACTGAACAATTTCCACTGATGTTTCTTTAATTCCATTGAGAAAATTAACTTTCAGGGAAGCCTGGCGATTTCTTTTAAATCGTAAGGACAGCTTCTGATATTTTTTTAGCGTATCTATAGATTTAATAAAAGAAAGATGCCTTGTCCTCCATCCTATGCAAAAATGCAGGTGAAGCTGTTGGTGCAGTCCAGTAGCTGCAGCAGCATGGCCCAGCTGGAGAAAGGCCCATGGCTTTGCAGCTTCTGGGACTGAGTGAACCACCAGGCATCTGAACAAAATCACCCCATGTAAAAAACCTGGATCAATGAATAACTACAGGAAAACAGTTGAAACTCGAATCAAATAAATAGTAAAACCTTACCTTCATGTGACACTTTTTTGGTAGATGTCTCATATCTGCTTCAACTATCTTCATACACTTACATGTGGTTGTCTTCGCTAGTTCATTAATAAATTTTTCGGTGACCGTATATGTGCAATTTGGGTTCTAGGAGAAAAAAGAAAAATAAATAGTGTTTGAGTTTACAAGCAGAAAGCTTTTCTTTCTTAAAGACCTGTTGGTAAATCATATTGAATATGCCAACTGTTCTTTTTCTCTGGAAATCTTAACTCCTTTTATCTGATTTCCTTTTTATGCCTTCCTTTAAGAAGTCATGTTATAAATACAGTCTTCATAACTATTGCAACTGGAATCTTTGCAATAAAAATGGTCCGATTTCTATCAGTGGTGAATGCGACAACACTGGGAATTAGATTCAGTTCCATCTAAATTGGAGTGGTTTTATTTTTGTCTTTGCCTTGGAAGTAGGACACTAAGAAAGAGCTGCAACAACTCTTTCTCTTTATATTACCAGTCATTTGGAGACCAGGCTTTACAATCACTAACAGAAATTTATTCGGAAAAGAATTTAAAAGAACCAATAAAAATGGAGGTAAGGCATACCATTTATCTTTGTTAGCAATCAGAATGGGTTATTAGCCACATTCATGTAATCTTTTTAAAATCATGGCATTGTGTTAGTATTTTGAGACAGCAAGAGGAGCACAATTGCCTCTAAGAGACAGGGTTGACATAGAGCCCTGGTCCCACCGCAGCCAGCACTGGGCATCTTGCCTTTAGATGTCCTTAGACTGGCCATGCCAGAGGCTATGCTTCCCTTTGGAGAATACAAGAAAATTATAAGGAAATAAGAAAATACAGGTTCCCTTTGAAAACTCAGACTGATAATAAAAGAATAGTAAACAACAGCTTCTTACCATTATGTGAAGCGGCCTGAAGAACAGCTTCTGAAAATGATATAAATATGTTAGTTACAAATCAGAAATCATCTCAAAGAACAAAGCTGCAGTGAGAAGAAGTAGAAAATTATTTACATTTATGGGCTTTCTTTCAGCTTCAAGTAAGCAGAGCATTTCATCAATTATTGTGTCTTCAGTCTTGTTCTGCAGATGCAGCATTTCCTTCAGGGGAAGAAAGTAACCAGACGTCTCAGAGCTAAAAAGTAACAAGAACAAATGAAGATACATTTTAAAGGTGTTATATCTGGGAGCTCGAACTTTTTGATCAGAAAGGGACTTTGAATTCAAGCTCGTCTCACTTGGTAGATACTAAGCTTGCTTATATAGAGAAGCTGTGTGAGTGCAGGATGCGACTACTATCTTATCTCATTCATAAATCATTAAAATAGGAAAGAGATAACTTGAGCAGTCGAATTAGCAGCATATCTGATCTGAGAAACATTTATGATTAATGTTCTGAAAAATTTCCTAAAGCTCCTAACTCCAGAGCAACGCGTCAATGCAACCAAGAGCAATGTGCAAGGGCACTAATGATGTACACGGTATCGAAAAAGAAGAACATATCAATATCTGAGGAAATTATTCTACTCGTAGTAACACAGCCCTGAAGCTGATTCCCATCAGATAAGACTACACCTTATATAGCTGTAAATTACTGCAGTTTAAAGATTTCAGCGCCTCTGGAGCTAATCTCAGCCAAAGATGGAGCCCGTAGAACCCAATCATCTATGTCTCTACAGTGTGACTTGGGCAGGCGCACGGGAGCAGAGGGATGCACAGACATGAACAGCAGCCTTGCAAAACTGACTGCTTTTCTATGACAAATATCTTTCCTTTGACCTGAAAAGAAAACAAAATGGTGTTTGTTCATCTCAATTAGTGAGTGTGAGGGCTGGGTCTTACCCTGCCATCATTAATTTTTATGACGGTGCTGTGCGGATCTTCAATTTCAGCTGTCAACTGCAGCTTCTTGTTCTTAGGGAAAATGGTCGCTGCTTTGTTAATGATACTTGGGCCCTTATGTAGCACTTCACAAAGGTAATTAAGCACTTTGTGTTATATGCAATTAAGTATATGTCAGTGAGTGGGAAGAGGGTTTTGTGGCAGCCGGGTCAGGGGTGCTTCAGGGTGGGACATGGTTTTTCCCAGCTTTCAGAGGACCGCGGCTCTTCCCAACACAATTAGCTGAAAGCAGAGTAAACACACAAGGGAGTTCTCGTCTAGATAACTCTGTATTTGAAGAAAGAAATTGCCAGAGCAGTTGCAGAACCGGGGCTTAAGTAACCCTAAGATAATGCAGCTCTAAAGATTAAAAAAAGTCTAATTTGTTCCCTGATGGGTGGTGATTAATGTTACATTTAATAAAAGAAGTGTCATCAAGGGAGTTCTCAGTGAGGAACTATTTCTGGCCACCAAGAAAAGGGAAATCACTAATCATCAGCAGTGCCGTGGGAGGTTTGGTACCCTGCCCCGGGAATGCCCATGCTGCTGGGGCTGCCTCACCTCGGCTCTCAGAGGGAGCACATCAGCACAGAGCTTTGCAAGTATCCCAGCCAACCTGTGCCAGCTGAGGGTCTGGTCTAAATACTTCCCATATGGTCCAGTTTCTATTCTAAATCTGTATTTGTTTTTTAGGTATGGTATTTCATAGAAGATGTCTGATTAAGTGCAGAAGTGGTAGATGGATTCTACCAGGTTTGATTAGGGAAATCTTTGCTGTTGAATCAGGAATAATTTGGGTAGTCTTCTAAATGAAAATTGGGGACTGGATGATGTTTTCAATTCTTTGTCTAGACAGGTTTTGGAATGTCCTTAGTAGGGCATGTCTGCTTGTGAACCCTGTCTGTGTTATAAATTGTTCATTTAATTTCTCCAGGTATAGTATTTCCCTTTTCCACTGCTACGTGAAAGGTTCTTGTGGCAACAACCACATGGGAAATGATTGTCACAGCTGCACTTTCCAGCCATGCTTTGGTTCACCTCTCTGATGAAAGGCTTGAATCATTCTCTCAAAGGGCAAGATTTTAGTATCATACTACTCTTGATTGTCTGGTGTCCAGGTCCCCTCATTTCCCAACCAGGCTGTTAGAAAACCAAGTAGCATTTGCCATCTGCAAGCTCTCTTTAGCCAACAACCTGAGGTAGACTTGATTAAAATGAGTCACTATAATGAATGTTTAAATGTGCTGAACTGGCACACCAGAAGATTTAAAAATCAACAAAGATACCTCTGATTTTCACACCAGATACCATTTGGAACAACGTTGCTCCTTTTAATACTCACCCATGTGGAAAACATACCATGGCTTAATGTCAAATAGCTTGAAAACTGTTGGAGAGAAGTCACAAGATTTTATTGATAGGCTGAAGCTTGGAGAAAGCAGCTCCCTGTGCGCAGGGTGCACCTTTCAGCGATGCTGCAGGAGTGGATGTCAGTACCGAGTCCTTGTACTCATGCACTGACTCCTGCTCACAGCCAGCATCTTCCTAGTGGCTTTAGGCCTAGTTGCAGCCACGCTGGTTTGCTTTTAACTTCTTCTGTAATGAGAGGCAAGAATCTGCTGTACTTTATTAAACCCTTTAGATCTGTAGCCTTTTGGTAACAAAAAGCTGTTTTATAACAAAAATATTATAAGCAGGACTGCTTATGTTTGTAACCAGCTGAAGACTTTCCATGTGTGTTGGCAGAAGAAGTTTTGAGAAGCTGGGATAAGCAAGCAAGCACACAAAAATCCCCAAAGTATAGAAAAATAATGAAGGTTAAAGACTGAGAGTTTGTGCAAAGAGGGGATGCTGGTCTGGCTGGGGCACTGTGGGGGAACCTGAGGAACACAAGCTCTTTTTCGGGCTCATTCAGAAAACAGCTAATCTGAAATCTTCCTTCACCTTTCTATGACACTTCTGAGCTCTTTGGAATAATACTGAGAAAAGTTGATTTAAAGATGAGCGAGGTACAAAGCGGCAGCTCTCCTCCCATGTCCTCTGGCCCATGCCATTGGTCGGCAGTGTTGGAGGGACATGCAGCAGGGAAGGGCTGCCACCTAGAGAACACCTTCTGCTAGTGGCAGACAGATCCTTATTTTCTCTTTTTTGGAGCAGAAACACTCACCAAACCTCAGCACATCCTGACTGTGTGCTGTAACTGAATCAAGGTGAGCTGCCTGCTCTGTGATCTACCCTAGCCTAAGAGCTTGAAGTGATGCCTGGGTGAGATGACCTGGTTTATAGTGATAGCAATTTAGTTTGTGTTTACGTTTTAGCAACTGATGGAGAAGGAAGCATCTGAGGGTACGTGCATCTGCTGTTCCCCAGGCGCCCGGCAGTGATGATGGTGGGTTCAGCCTGCTCTAAGGAAACCATTTTCCAACCTTCCTTCACCACCATGAGCAATGGTCTACAGTATCTCCTGGTCGTTCTGGCCCACTGCTCTATCTCCCTCTCAGAAGATTTGTGCTAACCAAGGTAAAACCGAGCCTTTTACCACACTTCCCCCTCACATCCCACAGGGTCGTGGCCCCATTCCTCCTTGGGAGATTGTAACGGTTCCTCTCTTTTACACCCAATTCCGAACAAGAGAGCAGCTTTGGATGAAGTCCGTTGAATTGTGATCCAGCTCTCCAAAGGGCTTTCGGCCTTTGAGCTGGAGGCTGTTGGCTACCCTTTAGGACCAGCTTTACAGCAGGTTCTATGCCAGTCTTGTGGAGATGGGTTGAGAACATCCCCTCAGGCAATGTGACCATCATCCCAAAGCACAGATACACCCAGTGTCACCTCCTCCTGTCCTCTCACCCACTCACAGGATGAGCTGCATTGAACTAAAGCCACTAAAATGTTGAACCACCCTTTCTATTCACTCTGTATGTTTGTAGGCATTGGTAAATGCTTTATTCTTGATTATTTTGTGGAGGCAGCATTATGATGACTGAACTTACTAGGGGATTGTTTTTCCCTCCCTGTTCATCTGATAACTACAGTATCTGCCTCCCCCCATCCTCAAGAAACTCCTCTTTGGGTGTTATTAAAAATATTAGCTAATTTTTCAAACACATTAGTTGCCTTCAGAAATCTCTGCAAATTCCAGCATGGGTTTCCCTGCCTTTTCAACCTGCCCATTCCTGCAGGCAATGTGGTGTTGGGGGATCCCACAGGCACACCAAGGCTTGTACAAGCACTACTGTCTGCTAAACTCTCTGTGAATCATGGTATTTAGGGAATTTTTTTTCCAGGTGCTCAGCGATGCCTGCAAAAGTAGCTAAAGATGATGGGCTGGGCTAGGATTGCTTCCTGAAGGTGAATTTCCCCCTCAGAGGGCAAAGTTTATGCCTGACAACCCTGATTGTCCATGGGGATGCAGGCGCAGCTGTGGACAAGCACTGCTCCCCTATCCCAGCCCCAAACAGGATTTTATGGCTGGTTGCTAAATGTTTGCTTTCTTCTGTATGGGTGAATCTTCCTGAAATCGGAATATCCAGCTGGCTGGGAAAGGAGAGATGTTGCAGTGAGATGTTCTCTGTAAGGTGAGAGCAAAAAAAGAAGCAAAATCCTGACTCATTATTTAAGTGCTACTTTTACCCAAACTTGAAAACACAAGCCATCTTACTTGGTATCTGGCCCTCACAGTTATCCTCTCCTCAGGGCAATCGATCATCTATAGAGTATGCAATCAATGTATGTAATTCTGAATAGAAAACCCCCTGAAACAGTCAAAAGCTTACCACTAGAACACCCTGATTCAATCAATCTAGCTTTTTTTAGATGGAATATTCTTTAAATCACCACAGAACAACACAAAATTAAAAAAATCTGAGTTACACATTTGTGCAAGAGATTTATTTTGTATAGATTCTGTTAGAATTTGGTGACATTTCATACAGTTATGCATACAGATTTCCCAAATATTTAACTGTAAAAAATGTATACACAATACATTGGCAGCAGACAGCTGTAAGAACAGTCATGTTTCCACGAGTTGCACTTGACATTTTTTTTTTTTTTTACTTTTTAAAATGATTGTCACTGCATTTGTAACACAGTAATAGTCTTCAGTTAATACAAGTAATTCAGCATAATTGAACAAGTCAGAATTGCATCCTTTTGCAAGACTCTCCCCTGAAAACGCTGTAATCTCCTAAAGAGCTGTGAAACTGCTCTGGAGGCATCTGGGAACTTTCAGCTGCAGGAACAAAATGCTGAAATTGCCAGTGCAACAGCATTTAAGCATGTTGTACAAAGACTTCATTTGCTTGAAAATAAATGGAATATGGTACATACCAGGCTCTTAGTCACTAGGTTTTATTTAGGCAGTTTATCTCCATGGGGCACTTGTAAGACTCAGTGAGTCGTTTTCACATTCACAAGCTTTAAGTGGGTATGAGCTGTGTGTGAAGCTTGCAGGCAGTTATTTTCGAGGGTTTGCTAAGGTTTGACAGCTTTGAGAGCCATCATTGGTCGTGGTTAGTGGTGGCTCAGGGAAGCCGAGGCCAGCAGCCGTCTGGCCATGCCGTGGGCTACATCCCAGCCCCAGGACTGGTCCTGCAGACTAAGAGGGAGCTGAAGGTGCTGGGCAGCATCTCCAGCCTAGCACTGGATGGCCCCATCTCCATCTCACAGGGTGGCTTTGCCCTGACCTTGAGAGCATGTGCATGGTGCAGAGACGAGCCCTGGGTCTGTGGCTTGGGGTAGTGTGCTAGTGAAATAGTGTGACAGTAAACCCCAAACGGGATCCCAGAGCTCCTCCTCACACACCCTTCAACAGCAGTTTCCTGAAGTAAATAATTATCGCATTTCTGCATTGTAAAAATAAATAACTTGAAGTTTCTACAAATAAATAGAATAAATAAATAGTAATAGATCTATGAATAAATAATAGCTCCCAGTAGCCTTGCTCACTGGAGTAAGGATATGCAAATGAGAATATGTAAAGTTGAGGTCTTCTGGCAGGAGAAGGAACCACCAGGGGTGCTTCAAACTTCTTTGAAGACTAAGCTGTCTCCTCCTAAATGGCAGTGTGATTCAGGAACCTTAAGAAATATTCCAAATTACTGAAAAAATCCTCCTCTTCCATTGGCTCCCAGACTTGTTCCTTAGGGGACAGACAGAAAGGAGGAGAGTTAGAAGGACAGGATCCGGACACATAAGTTGCAATCTGTTTCTTGTCTGTAGGGATTTTTTTTTTAATAATTAATTTTAAGGCTAGGAAGGCTCTGAGGAAGGTAGTGGTGTAGGACAGCAAGGTCCATCCCATGCAGAAGTCTCACAGTGTCTGGGGCAGCAGACAGAGGCTCTGGTCTCTGGGAAACCTCCACCAAATGATGGACTTTCTGTTAGCAAGCAGACAGGGGGAGAGGTGAGCAGAGCAGAGCAGGAGAGGCACCATGGCCATGCCAAGTGACAGCTGCTGCCTGTCCCCATCAGCCACCCGAGTGGGAGGCAGCTGCCTGCTTTCACCAGGCTCTTGTTCTCAGACAAATCCCACAGGGTCTTTTAGAGTCATCTCAACAATATAAACTAGCAAGCAGAAAATCCAACTCAAACGTACCATCCATCCAAGGCATGACTTCCCAGCAGCCTGGATTTTCTGCAGCTTCTGGGCTATTAGTCTCTCCTTTGAACTCACTTCACTGCTTTTTAGGGCTTCAATAAATCCTTTCAGATAGGTAGTTACATTCCCTTCTGACTCCAACATGTTGTTCTGGAATAACAAAGTTGAGTCTTTTCTGTACTGTATGGCTGACAGAAGTCATATCACATTAATGCAATTAAAATGTCTACTACAAGAAATAATGTTGTACAATAATTTAAGACCAATATTTTATAGTATCTTTGGACACCTTGGAACCAACTCTGCAACCCTGTGCTTTCCTTATGCTGAAGGCTGCCATTACCTTCAAAAGCTGCAGAGCAAGACTGCGTAGGTAAAACTGAGTAGGACCAGGCACCTTTTGCTTTTTGATTGTCTCCTTAGCAGCACTCAGAGGCAGGAAGGCAGTGATGCTGAGGAGCACCTCCAACCCTCAACCCTGCCACTCTCAACCCTCCAACTCTCAACTCTTTGTCTCTCCTGAGGATCCCCCATGAAATGTGCTGCCAATGCCATTGCGGGCATTGGTCTCTAACAATGTGGGTATTTCTTTCCAGCAGAGGCAGGGGGACAGCCTGTCTCCCACTTTCCAACGGCAGGAAGGCACCTGCCTCCACTTGACTTCAGAAGATGGTAATTTCTGACTATCTACCCCACGGAAAGAAAGATAACCAGTGCTGGCTGGAAGCAAGCTTTTATGCACTGCTGTGCTGAAGGCAGTAGCCCCAAGCACTGGTTTTTCAGGGAGATAACTTTGCATCAATAACCATAGACAGAAGAGGATTTGTCTCAGGAGAGCTGAGTCCTGCACATCACGTCTCAGCACACACGAACTCAGCTCCCTCCAGTTCCCACAAAGACCATTAATGACTTGGTTGCAACCTAAGACCTATCTTAAGAGCACAGGAACTTGCAGGCATCCTGAATGGGCTATGACAATAGCTGCTTTCCCCTTCCATCTCAGAAAGCACTCAAGCCACACCGCAAGCAAGCAACATTGCAATGTGAGCCAGAAAGTGATCTTACCAGAGGTATGATTTTGCTGCTGCCCTGAAAGAGATCGATAAAAATCATGTTAGCAAGCCCTCTACCAGCACAAGAAGTCAGACATAGGGCACAAAGCAAACTGAACAACCTTAGCTGTTAGTGTCTGGACGTCGTTGAGTGTTTCCAGGATGAGGGAGCTGGCAGAACAGCCCATTCCCGTGGTGGATGGCACGGGGGACGTGAGGCACAGTGCTCCACAGGACAGCAAAATCCCGACCAGGCGTAGCATTGTGGCTTAGATGCTGCTTTCCCCTTCTTGGACTGGCTACGGGTGGCTACTGACTTCCTTTTTATACATGATCTGTAGCAAGGAAATGATTAATAGCTCACCACAAATATGGCTAAACTGAAGGCAAGCAGTCACCTGTAGAATGGAAGCTGTTACTTTCTTATCTGATAGGGGAAACTACGTGTTTCTAAAATAAGGGTTCCCTCATAAGTTCAGTAGGAACTATGTAATTCAGCTGCTTGAGTCCATTCTGATTTTGGATGATGAAGCATTATTATGAACTGATATTGCCTAAAGATTGATGCAAGATGATACACCAGGGTTACCCAAGTGTCTCTCAGATTGTTACATTTACCTTTACCCTACTTAATATTACAATCTCACTAAATAATACTCTCATCTTTACTAATTAATGCTCCTGCCTTGTTCTGTGTCATAAGGACCCCACGAATAACTCAATGGTACTATGCTCACATAGAAACTTGAGAGTTGCCCCAAGATCTTGGGATGCCCATGTGAGCCCAGTGGTGTGCTGGGGAGAGGGACCAGTGAAGGGCTGGGAGACAGCTCAGCATTTCATCAGTGGCAGATAAACTTCTCTTTTGCTGCTCTTTAAGGAGCATTTGCCCAGTTTCTGTGCTCTCCTGAGGAGGTTGAAACCATTTGGCTGGTATCTCCATATACTTCACCTGCAGGAAGTCTGGGTGATGGGGATGTATCCCACTGACGATGATTCTGGTAGAATTGCTCCTCAAGCTCAAGGTGGGCTCTGGGGTGGCCATGGTGGGTCCTGGTTGTGCAGAGTCCTCTCCTGCCCCCCGCCTCACAGAGCCTGCTGGGGAGGAGACCAGGGCTACCTTTGGCCTCTGGCCCTGCTGCACAGCTCCTCTGTGCTCGCACCAAGAGGAGTGAAAACTGTGCCAAGATTACACCTGCAGGACATGGCTTCTTCGCTATGCAAAAATTCAGATTTTTTTGTTTGTGTGTTTTTGGTGTGATGTAAATTTTTCTATTCCAATACTGCAGGAGTTTTACTATCTAAATTAACATTCTCTAATGGGCGTTAGGTTTGCCTACCCTTAAAAAAATCAAGTGTTGCACAGCTGTTGTGACTGTCTGAGGTACTCCTCCTCCCCGAAGGCAAAGGCAGGTGAGCCATACACATGTGCGCCATCCAAGCTGATGAAAGCCCAGATGCTGCTTTTCCTACTCTCATGTGGCATTTTTCTAGTTGTTCCTGAGCTGATGTTTCATGGAACACTTATTATATACATATTATAACTCCAGCACTTTTTCTGAGTGATATTAATTACATCAGGACCCACCATCATTTTAGCTACAAATCAGATCTTGGAGATGCTGGTGGGGACCTCCCTCCCCTGAGGAGCCGTCTCTTTCAGTTCTTTGCTTTCAATCATTTTGCTAATTGTGTGGTGAGTAAAGCATCTTCCCTGCCATTCCTGCAGCTCAGGGTTTGGGTGTCTTGGTGGTGTGAGCTGGATGAACTGCCCTGGAAGCAGAAGCTGGGTGCCAACCAGCCCATGCTCCCTTGCCAGTGCAGGAACTGGGGTAGTTCTCCAGCCTTGCTGGAGTCACCCTGATATTCCCAATGTTTCCCTGCAGTCAGCAGATTGGTTCTACTCTGGAGTTCAGGTTAAACCACAGTGTGTTGCCTTGGTGGGGCGGCATCCATTGGAATGCTGTCTTTGCTTTCTGCCATTGAGGGATTTGCATCAATTCAGCCACGTGGCAGGTGAACAGTCATGGATACTGATCACCATGGAGCACAGCTCGTTTCTTGTAAGAAGACCTTGTTCTTCTTCTGGTTTTCATGAGTTCAAGAATAGTGTGAGCCCTTCCAATGCATTACATACCCTGGGAAGCAAAATTGCATCTGGGACTCAGATGCTCACCCTCATCTCTGCTGCCTTTGTCGCAAATGGGTGGTTCGAGACTCTGCACACCCCTGGCACCGCTGTGGCTGCTGCAGATAAACTAGAATGCAGGATGATTTAAAAGGAAGCAATGGATCACTAATGACATGTGTGAGTTGTGTACACAGGTGAATGTACATTCTGGTACCATATATCGTAACCAGGTTCAAATTACAGGGAAGAATTTCTTCCCTTGGAGGAACCAGTAGAAATTAGGGCTGCAGCTAAACTTATTGGTGAGCATCAGGGATTTTGCTTTCATCTCAAAACAGGATGAAGAAATGTGAGTCCCTGCAGACTGAGCGGAAGGGAAAGGTGTGGGCAGGACGGACTTTTACTGCTGGAAAAAACAGAACTGTGAAGCTGGGACTCCACCTTGTTCTCTTTATTCTTTTTATAGCTGCTAATGACATGCAAATACATTCTTAGATTGCAGCCAAGGTGGAAAAAAAGAGCTGATAAAATCAGAAAGGAAGATGGAACTTGCGGTATGCTCATGTACGTATATTGATCACTGGGTCTCCACACACTGACTCATTTGTAAATATTCACTCAGAAACGAAACCACTGTGACCACTCTGCTCCCCTCATGGCAGGATTAGCTGACCTTTCTTCTGCGTTTAGGGGACAGCTTCTGTGGGACGCTGAGATGGCAGGAGGGAGTTTCCAGTTAGGACTCATGTAGCAGCACCTCCGTCCAACTTCACCTCTGCCAAAAAAATCCAAGGAGGATTTGCGCTCATGAGATGTAAATCACTGATATGATTTCACTGCTAGGCAGAGCCTGTCTGAAATATCCACGTTCCAGTCAGACACAGATTTAAATTAATGAGGAGAAAATGGCCTAGCCCATTAGGAATTAACTGAAAGCTTAAGAGCAATTTAACTGAGAAACTGAAAAGATAACAGAAAATTAACTGAAAACTAACAGAAATTGTAACTTTTCTAAGCCTGGAGAGATGATGGGCTTCATTTTTATGAGCTGTGCTCTGTATAACTAGAGTAGAAATCCTGGAGAGCAGTCTCAGTATAGCGATGGTTCAAAGACCGCTCCTTCTGAGCAAAATTCACCCCAGTGAAGGATTTGCTGGAGAGCTTCTGGGTCACTGCCACATACGTGATCAGTTTATGATCATCACCACATATAAACCGCTCACATGGAAGTTCAGCCTGCTGGAGCACCTCCTGTGAGGCTTCCTGATGTATAAGGGGGGAAAGTAGCATTTCTGGAAGTAATTTTACTTATTTATAATACTCTATCTCAAAGTTATCTTCTTGCTCTCATTCCTCTACAAAAAGATTAACCATCACCCCTTTTCACCCGTCTGAAAATCCTTTTCACGCTCATGTCAAAATTGTATCTATGCATTCTTGTGCAACCTCAAAATGATTTTATTTCTCCCTAAATCTTTGCCCCTGCCACATTTCCAGCTGGTGCTTGCACTCATACGCCTCTGAGCAGCCCAAACCATCAGGCTCCTCACACACGATGGGCTTCCCCTTCCCCTTCTTGGCCCTCTACCTCTCTTGTCCAGTTTGAATTAATCTTGAATGTGGGAGGCTGGAATGCTCCACAAAGTTCTCGGCACAGCAGGATCGGTGCCTTCTTGTCTCAGCACTGGAAGGAGTTAAACAGCATCATATATCTGTGGTCTGTGTCTGCAGAAGGAAGGAAACCATGCTTCTCTCTGGGGTGCAGGGTAATTTTAAATGCTGTTTGGAAACAGGAGAAACTGAAATCTTCATCACTGGTGACTGTGCTGTGTCCAGGCATCTGCAGCAGATGTGCAGCTCCTCTCCCCAGCCCAAGGACATTCCTTTCGCCTTTCGTACTCTGGCTGTGGTGACTGGGCCATGGCCAGCCGTCTGGACAGTGGACTGTCAGCTTTGGAAAGTGGCCCTTGGAGCATGGGTCCAGTCAGGCTAATTGAAAAGCAGAGCCTGTGTGTTTTGGAATAGGCGCTGGGCACAGAAAGACTTTTTATTTAATCAAAAAGTATTCCTCATGGTTTGTATGACTTCCTCTGTAGCTACTAGAAAAAAAATAAATGTTAAAAGCCTGTGAGTCACAGAGGCATGCCCTGCCCTTGCAGGACCAGAGGAGAATTGTAGTGACTACAAATCCAGCTCATTCTACATAACTCAGCCTCCTGACCCCTGTCCTCCGCTGCAAGCCCTTTATGTTTGAGGCCCTGCCAGGGTCTCTCTATCTGATGGGGTCTGACAGGGTCTGGATGCTTTAGAACTTGTAGACCTTTCTGTAGCTACTCAGCTTGTGGAAAGCAAAGAAAATCTCCCTGCTTGCTGAGAGGGATGTTGTGCTGGAGATTCACAGCAGATTCCTTACCTTTCAGGCAAAATTAGAGATAAATTCTAGATTTCAGTGGTAAATTCTAGGATATTAGATGCTTATTTTATTAGAAGAGATTTCACAGGCAGCCTCTGTGTCTCTCTGGCCCAGTGATGGCACATTAATGCACATGGGCTGACATACATTATTGCATGCGCCCTTAACCCTTCAGCCTTGACAGCAGAAACAATGAAATATCTTCCCTATTTTTTGAATGAAATTATGTCTATAATTTCTTATATCTTCCCATCCATGAAGAGTAACAGCAAGGCATCTCTGGGCTTGAGTTTATTGTGTAAATCCTGTTTGAGCTCCCCAAGTACCCTTTGTGCACCCTGGGAGTAGCCGTGGCCCCATGTCTCTCACTTATTTAAGCTGGTGCCTATCACACATGTGTGGTGGCCTTGGCAGTTGTTAGGAAGCATCCAAAGAAGGCTGGCAAAATCTAAAGATGATTCATTGCCTTCTCAGTCACCTGTCTGAAACCCAGAGAGTCTGAGAGAAACATAGATGATCAATTCAAACAACATGTAATGGGAATTTTTGGGTGCCACCCATTGACCTACTGAAATTTGGCTCTGCAGAGGGCATAGCCAGAAAGGAACATCTAATTTTTCAGTTGCAAAGAGACCACATACAAATGAGAGAAAAAAAACAAAACCAAAGTGATCCAAAGCCTATGAATGTGGGATTGTGTTCTGCAGAAACTAGACACAGTTTGTGAATCCTGACAAGTGACTAATGAGAACTGAAGATGAAAAAGGAAGTAAAATAGCAACAGAACATGAGTAATAGAGTATTTAAAAAAAGAAAACAGGGGAATTACCGTTGTAGAGTATTAACCCAGATTTAGCTGCTGATTGCAACTTGATGGAGTGGAGGCTGCCTTCAACTGCCCGTGATGGCGTCACTGCTCCCTGTACACAGCTGTTGGGAAGGGTGACACCACAGCTGATACCCATCTCTCATCCTTAGGGCTAAGAAATGACAGCAACAGAAACTGTGCTTAAACAGGAGAGGAAGGATGGAGCATGGGAGCAGCTTTCTAAGCTGTGTTCTATTGGTTCTGTCTTGGCATAAATAAGAGGGAGCCTCTGGCAGAAAGCTTCCCTTGGGCTAGGGAAGCCCTCCTCCATGTGATGTTGGGCAAACTGGCTACGCTTGTGGCTGCTTCACCATATGTTCCTGTGCAGGAGAAGCTCTTTGAGAGCCATTCACAGCCTGGATAGTGGGGGTTTAGGAGAGGCATCCCTGGACTGAGCTGCAAAGCATGGCCTCAAGATGCTGGTGTCTGTGCAAGAATGATGTTTTGTGTCCCATGTGCTCCCAGACCCCAGTGTGGCTCAGCAAACCTTCTCCCAGCTCTGCATGTGGTGCTGGCACAGGACAACTGCCACCGTTAAGGGCAGCCAGAAGACTGTGGCTGGTCCTACATGGGGTGGATGGACTTCTCCCACCCTTGAAGGGCTCATCATGGAGCCCATGGGTACAGGCAGCTCTAGACATGGGTTGTGCACCTCAAAGAGGCTGGGCAGGCTGGGGGATCTGTTCCCCTGCCACTGTGGTGGGGAGATGGGTTTTACTGAGCAGTAACTTCTTGCTTATCAAATGGGGAGTACTAAATATAACTCACACCTACAACTGCTAAAAGTAGAACATGCCTCTGGAAAACAGACCTTCCCCCGCTGTGTCACCGTCTCGCATGTCTTGTCTCCACCTGAGGCTCACAGAGCTACGTGGGGCTCTTGCTTTTCCTGCTGGTGATGTGAGAAATGCAGCAATCATTTTTTAATAAAAAAATCTAGTTCCTAAACAAACAGCAGGTCTGCAGCATACCTGGAGAGTCAGTGTCATGGCTTAAGTAAGATTTGAAGGCATGTGTGTTTTATTGTGTTATGGTGCTGCAAGATCCTTATCAGTGCTGTTAAAGCAGTGATGAAGCAGTCGTGGTTATAATGCTCAGGCAACTGTGCTCAGCCCGCCAATGAAGTCATGCCGGTGATAAGACTCCATTGCCTGTCTGAAATTGGGCATTCCCTTCCCTTCTGTTTGTGCTGCAGTTTTCTGGTTGGCTTAGTGGTATTCAGATCAGTAGAATCAGAGATGACGGTAGGGTTCTTGGAAACCCCAGCAAAATGAACTTTTCCCCTCACCCAGGCAGGGTGGCAAGGAGGAAGGGCGGGCTGTGATGGGCTGGAGAACATTGCAGGGTGGGAGGCTCCATCTGGAGCTGGGACACCCCTGTCTGCATCCCACCACCTGCATCATACAAGGCACGAGAGCTGGCTGCAGTTGCCTACAGCCAGCTCAACACTGACTTTGAGTTATTAATGCTTTGCTTTTACCTCTTGTCTGTTTGTCAAAGTTTCCTGGACTGCCACACTAAGAATGCTGAGCCTAAATAATGTTTTCTACTTAAAGCCCTGACATTTTCCTCTTTTTCATATAGCTGCAGTTCCAGGACTTCCCATTTATCTGAAGGGTGATTAAAAATTTAATGTAAAATATTCAAATTTGATTTAAAATAATGTGTGTGAAAAAATGAAATGCCTCATTGCTAAAAAAAAACACCTTTGAAATTCAATGGCGATAAGAGTCTCTTCAGGGTGGTTCTTACTGCAGGTTCTTACTAACCTGAGGAAGTGCATCTGGACACTTGCTCTCCATTTCTCTGATTTTAGCTAACAGATTCACAGTTTGATTTTATTTACATGTTTCCTGATTCCTATGAGAGTTCAATGCAAAGTGATGCTCCATGCCCACAGGGCCTGGGTGGTCAGTGGTACCCAGGGATGGTCGGGGCACTCATCCCTTGCAGGGCTGGTGGCTGTGTCCCCACTACAAGGGGACACAGGGCTTTGGGGACTGCTTCTCCTACGCTGGGGGATGACTTGCTACCCCAGCTGCACTGTCCCCTCTTCCCTATCCTCTTGAAGAACGTGGATGAAAACTTCTCAAGCTTTCTGCACTGGGATCTTCCCACGCCAGAAAAGGTGAGAGGACACTTCCTGGCCATGGCAAGTGAAAGTTCTTCTGCTTTTGCCGTGCTGTGAATGCAGCTGGGATGGGATGCAGTCAGGAATGAGTCACCCAGGAGATGGAAACTTGCCTTAAAAACTTAAGCATAGTGTGAGTCAGTAAAGCTGTGTTCTCTCTGAGCAGGGGGCATCTCACCCATCCCCTGTAGCATCTGCATGTCTGTCCCACCTGGGAATAACACTTAGCTTCCCTAAACAGCTTGGAAACCACTCAACTTTCACAAATAAAGGTCACTTATTTCTGGAAGAAAATCTGTTTATTTTTTTAAAGGTCCATTTGCATTCATGGAAGATTACAGACATTTAGTAATGAATATGTCAGCATAGGCAACACATGGCATGCGTCCTTACAGACCAGCCTGAGCAGTAACATTCCTCTTGAATATTATTTTATTAAATACTAACATATGGTATCTAAACTGATAGTTTTATAAGGGTAGGCACTTTCTGAGTACCTCCCATAACTATGGATACTTAAACAACTGGAAGAACAAGCATTGCCTGATTTAGCTCAGTAAAGCTCAGCTCACTTGAGATGTGGGGAACACCTCAGCTGAATAAACTCTAAAGAAAAGCAAACAAGATCATCAAAGCCTTGTTTGCTTCTGTATTATCCAGAATTTGGTCTGATTTGGGTGACATGGCTCTGCCTAGTCAATAATGAAACACGTAGTGGTTGAAGTTACTATAGGGAGTGAGGAGCAGAGATGGGAACTCATAGTTGAAATTAATCTTCCCCAGCCCTGAGGCAGGTCCAGGAACCGAGAGGGAGATGAAGGTGCTGGGCGGCACTGATCCCATGGGATGGCTTCACCCCAGCTTGGAGGGCACTCAGGCAGTGCAGAGATGAGCCCTAGGGCTGTGGCTTGGGACAGGGTGCTAGGGAAATAGTGTGAGAGCAAACCCCAAACAGGATCTCAGAGCTCCTCCCCACACACCGCTCAACAGGAGCTTCCTAAAGTAAACACTTACATAGAGCATCAGCACAATAAATATCTCAGTGTGTCCATAAACAATAAATAAATAAATAAATAAATAAATAATTACTTTCTTCATTAGTCAGTATGGCATCAGATAAAATATTTAAACTATATAAAATATATAAATATTATTTTAAATACATGTCTTAACAGTGCAGCATGTTTCAATAATTATAGAGAACATAGCTGCTGTCATAACATTACTTTAGATACACATATATTTTTAAAAACCATATATATACAAAATATTTCTCTATATATAAAAATATCCTATGGCCACATTCCTGAGAATAAGTTAATAATGGAATCACATTTTGGCTGAAGTAGAGTCCAGGTTCTTTGTTTCTTCTTGGCTTTGGCATAGTTGTTCTACCTAGTCAGTTTGAATTTTCTCAGAGAGCAGCCTCAAGAAACTGTCCAGTGTCTCCAGGAACACATCACTTGTTACTTGTACAGTCATACATTCCTTGTCAAGATCCTTAATAAAAAAAAAAAAGATAAGTTAAAAAAATCCAAACATAGTTCAGCCGTGTAACTTGGATATCATATTGAAGTCTATGTCATTTGAGACATTCATTTTCTAAAGAATACTGATAATGTAGGCTATATTATGGCAGAGTGTGTTTTGGGTGAGCGGGTCTCTGGAAACCCTGGGGCACAGTGGATGGCACACCAAGGGCGTCCCGAGACCCATCCCTGCCAACAGCTTGTGCTCAGATCTGGCTGGTTTCCTGCAATTGAGATTACTGTGAGAGAAGGTGGCAGCACACGGCTCTTTAAGGCAGAGTGCTTCAAGAAAGAAAGCGGGCATATTTATACCCTTCTTAATTATATTAATTTTTAGAAGAAGTTTCTAGTGCCCACTGCAGCTAAACCAGTGCCTGTCCCAGCTGCCATGTCCCATTATTTAACAGCCTTTGCTGAACGTTGGGCTATCAAACCCCACAAAGTCACACTTACTGGGGGGAGGATGTCTTTGTAGGCGTTAACAATGCTCAGTTTTTTAGCGATGCTTTTGCTTGAGTTGTCAAGAGCCGCCAAGGTGCCAGCAAAGGTTTTCAGGTGGCTCTGCATACATCTTTCCACCTGCAAGGACAGCAAATAGTTATTTCAACAGTTGTGTGGTACATAGGTACCACATAAATAATGCATCGAAACCCAGGAGTTTAGATAGCCATGAAAAATAATAACCCACAGTAATTAAGAGCTGTGTTTTCAAACATGACCGCTGATTCTGTTTTCAGGCATTTACCAGATACCAAAGTTAGGAAACCATGGTACAAGCTATAATTTTGTTTAAAAACATGCCAGGGACAAAAAAAAACCAAACCTGCCACTACCTTTGGTGGAAGTTGGAGGTACCACTAGAAACTGGACATGTAAAATTTAGAGGTGTCCAACACTGGAGGTATTTGTTCCTCGAGGGAAAGGAAGGTCAACCCTGTGTTAGGGCTTGGTTTCTTGCTATCATGTCTCTCTTGAAACTAGATAAGAATTATCTTAATGAAATACAAGTAATTATTTCTACCGGTGTGAATTTTCAACCTTTCTTCCCAAAAGTAAGAGGGGTTGATGCTCTTTGTCTCCCATTCACTTTGAAGAGGAGATGGGCTTCTTCTTCTCACTTGTACTTCTCATCTCCTCCCAGCAATTTTTTTTCACTGGATTGCACGAAAATACACTCCAGTGAAATCACTGGGTCTGTGTGGGTTATAGACCAAATAGCAATTTTGCATTGTTCTGAAACTAAGGGTTCAGAGTGAATTTTTGAGGATATCAAGAAGATGCCAGTGCACACATAAGACTTTTACCTACAGCTGAAAAATCTTAGCACTGGCAGCAGCTTTCTGTAGGTTCCTGCAGTAACTTTGCATTTCCCCAGGTCTCTAGAGCTACCTTAGTGTATCAAAGTTGGGAAATGGAAAAGAAAGTTGGGGATTTGCTACAATAATTTTAAATAGAAGAAAAGTATGCTATTTCTTACCTTAGCATTCACAGTCACAACGCTGGGAACCTGACCGAGAGAAAATGAAGTTAGCAACTTCAAAACAAAACTTAGAATAGAAAGGGGAGCAGGTGAGAGTCATTCAAAATAAAGGAACTTACCACATTTAAATTTAGTTTCTGCATGTCTTGAAGAACTTCTCGAATGATCAGTCCTACCAAAGCCCTGGAGCGCTCCTCCTGCAGCGCATGTGTGGCGGTGTTGGTTGGTCTGCTTGCACGGATTGATGCTGAGCTGCAGAGCATCCCGAGGCTTAGCAAAGCCACAACCTGGAGCAGCATTGTGAAGTCAGCTCTGCTCTTCAGCTGAGTGAATTGTGTGTGGCTCTGTCTTGGGTTCCTCTTATATATACACAGAGCTGGAGGAAGTGATTAATATCTCACCACAAACATGCTCTTGGCAAAGGGGAGGCGGGGAAGATTTACCTGAAGAATGGAATCTGCTGGGTATTCAGATGAGTAGGAGTCTACGTACATCAAGAGCAATTTTCTAGATTCTATACCTAGACCCCTGTGCATTATGTACTTCCAAGATGAGCTTTGGTGTGGATAAAGTGTAGACAGATATCTGTATCTATGTGTGAAGATACTGGAGTATGTATTCATAGATTATACATAGACATATATAGAAAAATGTACACACAAATGTAGATGCTGGAGAACTAAATCTTGGTTTATATTAATTCTTCAACATGTTCAAATATCTGGAGGTCATTTAAAGAAAATGTACAGGCTCCCCCAGAAAACTAAGGTTATAATGTTCAACACTGGAATATTTACATTTTCTAAGATTTATATTAAGACTATCATAACTATCCTGTACAGTTTCTACAGAGAATTGTGTGGCTAAATTCAGGAAATACATTGCAACTTGTCTCTGACTCAGGGCAGAGGTGCCTAAGTGTTTGGGCTCTTAGGAAAGGCACTGTAGCCCCAGGGTAGGTTTCCCAGCTGTCCAAAGAGGAAAAAAAACTCAGAAAAAAAACAAACTCAGAAAAACTCAGAAAGTTTGCAATCAAATTTAATTAAACATGGATAGAGCTGCCAATGCACAGGACAAGCTAATTGTGAATATCAAGTGGAGAAATTTGGTAAAGACTGATTCAGAAGCCTGTTGGGCTGTGAATACAATAAAAAAAAATCAGATTTCATGAGAACAGCTGTCCCTTAGGTTGGCATTAGAGAAAGATCAGCCATGGATACTGGAGTCCTGGCAAAGCAGTGTTAGATCAGCTTTCCCCTGCACAGGACAGCTGTGGCATCTTGTACTGATTTGGTCTTGGGCTACAAGGGAAGATGGGAATGAAACAGCATTTTTCCAAGTTTTATTTAGTCTGAAAACCTAGTTTCCATATCAGAGTGTTATCAGGATATGCTTGGCTGTTCAGAAAGCACTTGTGGTTTCTGGCTGAGATTAGTGATTTCATGGGAAGACAAGGAATCCTCTAATCTGTACTTCATGCCTAGCACACTTTCAGAGCAAGTAGTAGCAGCACACATTTTGTCATCCAGAAATCTTGTTAGGGCATACTTTGCTCTTTAATCCAATACTGCTAATGAAAATCCTGACTAATGCTAGACACAGATCAGATCCTTACAGCTGGGGCTAGGTACAACCTTGCAAACTAATGGTGAGTTGTTGCTTGCCTGCCCTTTTGAGAAGTGGTACACTTAATACAATCCTTTCAGTTAATTTCCCCTAGTTTGCTTATGAAAACATGCTGTAGTCTTGAGCAAAAATTTCAAGAAATGTTTTTCTATTAAACAAAGTAAAAGTCCAAAGAGCAAACTATTTTTTCCAAACATTGTTTGACATGATCTGCTTTGCTCTTTGTTTGTTATTGCCCTAATAACGAATATTAGAGTTATCAAGACCTAATAGCAACTATTAGGGTTATTAAAACCTGAAGGAGGTTGTACACTGAGGTTGCCCCTTGAGCAGGCTGTGGTTTTATTCTGGCTGGACCACAGTCAAGGATATCTTTGGGAAGACGGACACTCCCTCAGCCTCTGTGAAGGTGCTTTATTAACCCACAGGTCAGGGGACAGGATGGTCCACATGATCTGCTTTGCTCTTTGTTTGTTATTGCCCTAATAACGAATATTAGAGTTATCAAGACCTAATAGCAACTATTAGGGTTATTAAAACCTGAAGGAGGTTGTACACTGAGGTTGCCCCTTGAGCAGGCTGTGGTTTTATTCTGGCTGGACCACAGTCAAGGATATCTTTGGGAAGACGGACACTCCCTCAGCCTCTGTGCAGGTCAGGGGACTGGATGGTCCCTCTTGGTTTAGCTCCTGCATTATCGGAGATGTTCAAGTCACACATAGTTTTGCAATTTTCCTTCTCTAGGAGGTATTTTGTTAAATTGATTGCATACATTTATCTCCTGAAATGCTGATCCTACTATAACAATCTGCTTTTCTCCTGTTGTGATATGAAAGAGATTGCACTGTGGCAAGCACTTTGTAGGCAACACTGAGAGTTTGCATATTTTAAAAAAATGTAAAGTTAGAGGAGAAAGGAGAAACATATTATCAAATCACATCATCAGTCAGCTTTCTTCCAGCAGCCTCAGTGCTCCCCCATATCTATGTGTCTCATCTAAGGGGTAGTTTCCAGCAATGAGCTATAATTTCCTCATCATTTCACTAGTGTTTCAGCCACACTTAATAATTCCTTCCACATTCCTGCAATAGTCTATGACACTTCCCTGGTAATTCCCTACATTTTTAGTGCAGCTGTCAGGGACATCCTGCATATTTCAGGATGAATTTCTTAGCATTCTTTCACACCAAGGCAGGGGACCCTGTGTGGAGGTGAGGTCTGAAGCCTGGCTGAAAGCTTAGGCAGGAGGGACAGACTGTGCAGAGAGGGATGAGTGGCCCAGGAGGAAAACCGACAGGTGTAAAACATATTAGTAAGAATACTTCAAATACAGCAAGTGGTTTACATCAGGCCAGCACAAAGCAGTTACTCACACTGTCCTGCAATCAAGACACTTGCCAGAAAAAACATAAGCCAGTGTTAAACTCTGAGACAATAATCTGCAATAAATGCCAGAACTATGAGTTTTATGATTAGGTTATTGGATTCAATCTAGATCGTTGGACTAAGCAAATAGCTGTGCTAGGGAGGTTATGGAAAAACAGCGTCGCCGTCTGGTGTCAGCATCACGGCTCCGAGGAAGTGCTTCATCAGGGAAAGGCTTTTGCATTATGAGTGAGATGCTTACTGATGTTTCCAGGGATGCGCAGGGCAGAGCAAGCATCTGTCATGTCTTATACCTCCACAGCCTGCTGCTGTGTCCCAAAGGGAATTTGCACATTTATAAAACATGAAGCAGGAAAGAAAAAAAAAAAAGACAAAAAAAACCCCCAAAAATCTGTACCAGGCAAACCTTGCTCATGTTTGCGGTCCTTCGGTGCTGCTTCGCCGTTTTGTGTCTGCAGTTTGGCCATTTGCCTCTGTAAGTGTCACGCTTTATGTCTTGTCTTTCCAAGAGTACATCACACTCAAATCTGATACAAATTGTTCCTGGTTTAGAATTCAAACTGTTCTTTTATTTTATTTTTTTTTAATTGCATCTGGGCCAGGAAATCTGCCTGTGAAACCCACAATGCATTCCCTCTGTTTGATAGGGCACCATCCGTAAAGATGAGACGTTTCCTCCTCCTGTGCAGGCAACTGCCGTTGGCATCTGAAGAAAATGTCATCATATATTTCAGCCCTTCAGTCTTCAGCCTGGCATGTCAGCAACACCTCCCCCCCCTCACCTGTGAGGACAGTCAGCCTGTCAAAGAACAGCTAAACTGTGAAGAACAAACTGTGTCACCCCAAATCCATACACACTATTTTAAAATTTATTTAATCACCTTATTTTGTCATAGAAGAGGGTGAAAGAGAATTGGTTCCCAGATCCTCACACAGCTCCAGCTGAACTGGTTGCTCTATAAGCTCCTTGGCTTCCTTCTGGCCCCACACTGTGCTTACCTTTCTCCACTCCCAGAGATTCCCACAGTTCTTTGGGTTTTCCAGGATTCTTGGCAGTCATCCACAGTCCCATTGTAGAGAGCCTTAGGAGCTCAAAGATTAATAACATCATGTTCTGCAGACTCAGCTATGGCTATCTTATTTAAATATTCTTCCATGCCCTTTTTTTTATGAAGACAAGAAGTGTGTTTTGTTGACCAGACCTCCTACATAGATCTTTACAGAATCTTTGCTCCACATTTCTGCAACAGATGAGTAAGAACAGCTGTGTGTCAATGGCAAAGGAAGACCCTCAAACAGATAACCCAGTTACAGAGGGTTACTCGGTCTGCATATAAGTTATTCTCTACAAATACACATCAGAGTTTGGCCCTTTTAATGTTTAGTATCTGTAGTTAAAGAAAATCTCCCCAAAGCCTTGATCTTTAAACTGCAACAGTGTTTTGTGAGCACCCTACTGCTGTGCCAACTTTCGCAATGTATGAAACTACAGAATCCTTACAAAATAATGTACAAGCCTGTTCTAAGAAACCTGCAAAGGTTCTTTCTAGGAAACAGCATACCTGTGGCAAATGTTCAGTACCGACCTACATTGGAAAGTGGTGTAGAGAAAGATTTTTGGATAGTCATCGATGGCAATTACGTCAGTGCCTGTGCTTTTTCGGTACCCTCAGTCAGAGGTGTGTGGAGAGAGTTTGCAAAGTCAGAGAGGTGCTTTTGGGCATGCAGAAGACAGGGAGGATGGAAGGATGCTCTCTCTTCTGACTCCAAACACAATGTCATGTTAATGAGAAGAAATTAGTTTCTCTGAAGGTAGCATATTGTACTAACCCTGTGCTGTTAGCGTAGTAAATACTGCAAAAATCCATATGTTTCAGTACTGAACCCAAGTTGCAAGTGAGCTCACCTCCACGGCTGGCATTGCTGTTCATAGAATAACAGAATCATTAAGGTTGGAAGAGACGTCTAAGATCATCAAGTCCACCCGTCAACCCAACACCACCACATTCACTAAACCATGTCCTTTTCACTACATGCAATCATATCAGAAAGTGTTCTTCTGTAGTGATGGGGTGAATGGAAACTAGATGGCAAAGCACAGCTGAATCTGTGATCCGCTGTTGTACTGCAAGGCATTGACTTGCTCTCACACTCACACTTCCCATCTAGCTGAGCTGAAGATTTAATTTAGTTTTGGGATGCCCATTCTGAGCTTCTGCAAAAGGGTAAATTTCTTCCATGCACGGATGTCTCGATATATTTACTCTTCTTCCAATGATGTATATTGAAATGTGTATACGTTCACAAACATATTGTGTTTTCTCCTGCACCTTACTATTGGGTGATCTTGATTAAATAATCCTTTTAATTATGTTTAATTAAACAAGCTCCTGAGGGAATAGAAGAATAACAGAAATATTTGTGTCAGAAAGTTAATTTACCCTACACAGCATTTATTTCCATTTTCCTACAGAAGATTTACAGATGCTTTGTCATAAAAACCACCAGTACAAATCACAAGTGCCTCTCCGGACTCTTAGTAAATCCTTTGTGAGGGGTGATCAAGACATCAAAAATGCAATGGTTTGATGAGTGCTTTAACCACTGACTCTGATGTGTGCCCAAATTCCTGTTGATATGAAATGGACCTCCGAAAGAGTGACGCTGCACTGTGTAAACATTTCCAGGTTTTAGCAGGGGTAACGTCATGGGTTTTGTTAGCCTGAAGTGAAAACGCAGAGGAGTTTTCTGCTGGGCTACAGCCTGGCTGCTTCACCTGTGTTTGCCATCTGATCAACAACTGCATCTAGACAAGTTCAGGCAAGTTTAGGAAAGTATACTCAGACAGTAAAAACATAAGTCATAATATCATAACAGCACTGGAACAGGCTGCCCAGGTAAGTGATTGAGTCACCATCTCTAGAGGGATTTAAAAGATGTGTAGATGGAACCCTTAGAGACATGGTCTAGTGGTGGAGTTGTCAGTGGTAAGTTTGTGGTTGGACCTGATGATCTCAAAGATCTTTTCCAACCTAAATGATTCTGTGATTCTATGATCAGGTGTGTTGCATGGGTCAGTCTGGGTCTTCCCAATGCCTGGCAGAGCCTGTCCTCCTGTGCACGTAACCTTGCATCCCATTGGGATCCCATTGCTCCTGAGTTGAGCCCAGGACAAGCACACTTTGTTCTTGTGCAATTTGCTTCCACGTGGCCAAGTACCTCGGGGTATTTTGTGGTAATCTGTGCAGTGAATATAAAAACTTGTTATCTCTGCTTTTCTTGATTTTTTTTTTTAATTTTCAAACTCATGATAAATTTGGGGCATTTGGTAGTGGCTGTATACAGAAATGGAAGTGAGGGCTTATGTCTGTAAATACTTTCATGACATGAGCTTGAGATGGTTTTATGGGCATTACATGAATGAGAGACATTATCAATAGCACTGGGGGGCAGAAATATGCCCAAAATCATAGTCAGTCCTCAAACACAAATCAGGAAAGGCCCATGAACTAGACCTGGCAGACAAGAATGATTTAAGTACAGTAAGTAGTTTGGAATATTTTACATAATAAATGCAAAACAGAATTCAAATTAT
Source organism: Mesitornis unicolor (assembly GCF_000695765.1). NCBI lineage: Eukaryota > Metazoa > Chordata > Aves > Mesitornithiformes > Mesitornithidae > Mesitornis > Mesitornis unicolor. The sequence goes on along the minus strand of NW_010184905.1, from coordinate 12,407 downwards.
TGATGCCAGTCTGATGATCATCAGACCACTGTCAATGATGAGTGTAGAAATCTGTCTTTTTTCTTCCAAATCTGTTGCGATTTGGAAGGCAGCGTTAGGCACGCTGGGACACGGGCAGCCGTGCGACTGGAAACTCCTCATTCCCAGAGGTGGTGAGCAGATGATGCTGAGTAGACATCAACTGGCAGCTGGTGGTTTCTGTTTCGGAGGAAGGATGTTGCCTATGCACAGTAACTGCAGAGAGAATGGAAATTCAGTTTTTGCAAGTGCTTGTGGATTTCTATATAAATATCTTTAATGAAATGAGCCTTCAAACTCCAAGAAAGGAACTATCAGCATAAAGCCCCAAGTGCTGACAGAGTCCTTGTAGCCAAGGGTTTTACCTGGACATTTTTCATAGATTTGTAGTAGTCTGGGATACAAGTGTCCTGATAACAAACTTCACAAATCTGAATTCATCTTCTTCTGTTGCCTGTGTAATGAATCCTTTTACCACTTTTTATACCTTCTTGCTAATAAAACTGAAGTTGAACATTCAGAAGACTATCTTAGCAGTCTTTTCCGATCTACGTGATTCTGTGATTGCCAAGCAAGAAAATCCTAAAACTAAGTTTGTTTATGTGGCTGTAAATTGGTCTCCTACCATTGTGCTTTGAAACTTTAGTTATATTTCATATGTTTTTTCCCATGGAAAATTTGTTCAGCCCCTATTTTGCTCAGGGTGGACCTTTCTTGGACTGCAGCAGTTGTCTTGTTCTAGCATTTCTAACTTGTAAGTGGTTGCCTTGCAACCTTAATAATCTCCAGGCAGTTTTTTTCCTACCTAATTTTGAAGGTTTTTTTTAATCAAGTAAAATGAAAACCAACATCCCAGGCAAGGTACCCTGTAGAGTAACAGTGACACCAGTGTGGTTAGGAACTCAGTGACCTGCACTGTATAAGGCCATAGAGATTTCAAAGAAAAGGTCATTTTTATGTTTTCAGTCTTACTAAGCAACTTTTTATACTTAATCCTATTTTTAGAAATTACTGAACTGACATCTTTAAGATAAGCTCCCAGTCAGCTGGAAAATTTTGAGTTGGTCAAAAAGAAAATGCCAGGCAGTGCATGAGGCTTCCCAGTTGAAGGGAAAAGGAGCAGCTTTCGAAAGTGCATTATGAGAGAGCATCACAACCCACTTGGTAAAACCAGTGGGATTCAGCACAATGGAAAAAATACCTGTGGCTGTGTGGGAGTTGGTGATACACCCCAGAACACCTAGAACCTGATGAGCCCCAGCAGTGCTGCCTTCGTGCTGTCTCCCCATCCCTTCCCTGCTTTTGGACATTTTTTGTATCACAAAGTATACTTATGCTTTATTCGTCTTTTTCATGGAAATCCCTAGCAAAACCAACTTATAGGTCATCTTCCCTTTAGGCAGTCTTCAGAGAAGGACAAAGGTCTTACAACCTGTTTGCCCCTGGGTTCATTCAAGTTCCGGGCATTTAGCTATCAATTTCAGTTTTGTGCACTAGCCGGTATATGATGAACACCCCTTTCGCTTTAACATTTGCCTTTTCCTCACTGCCAGGAAAAAGAAATTACATTTTTCTGTTTCACATTGCTAACTGAAAAGCTGCATGAGTAATATGGAAGAAGTCATCACTGTTCCACCACCGTTTTGTTTTGTAGGTGGCCAAAACCATGGGTCAAACTGAAAGCTGAAGATCCTGTGAGATGGCAAAGCCGAACCTTATCCCTCAGGACACATTTCATCTTTGCCCCTGCAGCAAGTAGCTCCAGCTTCTGCATGGCTGGAGGTAGGACTCTCTCACACAGAAGGTTTTTCACAATCAGCAATGTCTTAATGACAAAAAGGCCATGAGTCAGAGATTAAAGATCTCTGGATGAAGTTTGAGGAGCAAAGCGTCTCAAAGCACTCTGCAGGTCTCCAGCAGCTGCAAGAGACCCTGCTTCTAAGTTTAATCACATCCTTTGGAAGTTTCTGACGTTTCCAAATCAGCTGAGAGGAAGATCATTGTTTAGAATTGCTATGCTATTTTTAAACAAAACAAACAAAAAGACAATTTATCTCTCACCCCTTTCAAACAACCAGAACAATTTTTTATCCGTGCCTCCTAGATGGCTTTCCCGCAGAGCCATGGACACAGTGATATGCAGCCCATGTCCACTGGCATGTGATGAACTGGTCAGGGCACGCAGCAGCATCCCTATGGCTGCAAGCAGACTGACAGCAACAGTGCAGGGCTGAGAAATCAGGTATGTATCAGAGTCAGGTTATTCAGAGGAGGGAAAAAAAAAGGGAGAGTTCACATTGCTGTGAGAATTTCGGTCCCTTCTCCTCTACCTGCATGCTGAGAAATAGGTTTCTAGATTTCATTGGATCATCTCATAATCTACTGCATTTCAATATTTGCCAGCCTTGAGAAGAGAGAAGTAGGTTCTAGGAGTCAGCAGTTGTTATTTTCCAGCAACCAGAAGACAGTGCCTTTATCACCGGGAGCCAGAAGTGCCACAGCAGCACAGCAGCCGTTGTGTTTGGTGCTGCTGGCTGGCAGCTCCTTTTCCCGGGGACCGAGGCGCCCCCCGGCTGCAGCCCAGCCGTTGTGTTTGGTGCTGCTGGCTGGCAGCTCCAGCTGCTCCCACTCTCCTCCTTGCTCAGGGGAGGGAAATGTTGCTCTACTTAGGCTTAGGACAAGATCTTGACGTCTCTTGAGTGCTTAAAGGCAGTCCCTTTAGCATTCATGAGGTGTTTGCAAAATACTGCTGTAAATGGAAAATCAAAGCCTTCTATGGATTTCTTAGAGCTTCTGATTTTTACACCTCTGTCATCTTTTCCCAGCACTGCAACACTTCACTTGCATTCAGCCGTCAAACCAGCTGCTGAGCTGGGGTGTGTTTCTGCTTCTTGACTAGGAAAATCTGAAAAATCTGTGTCAATAACTCCATCACAATATTGTATAAGCATGTGAAAACAGAAATACTGCCGGAAACACTCAGTACCATAGTGAAGAAAGACCCAAAGCCAGGATCTACCTGTTAGCATTTCTGCTTTTCTCTCATAGAGAGTATACCAAAATAGTTCACGCCTTTTCCTGCTAGTTTTAGCCATTTTTCATTTCACTAATCAACTTCCTCCTTTTGGTCCCACAGCCATTATTTCAAACTCTGCTCAAGTCAGCCTGGAGCTGTATTGCTAATTCCTCTTTTAAGAAAATTGTCACCAGAATGCATGAATAAGCATGGTCCCATGGAATAATTTAGGTAACTGCTGAAGACCAAGAAATAGGAGGATATATGAGCATAATTTTGAGGGCTTCTCACAATTCTACAGTCACTTAAGTGTCTCCTTAGATGTCAAAATCTGTGGAAAGACAGGTATTGAAAATATGAGCACAGATTTCAGAGCTTTCCACAAAAGAGTGGCTTCATTTTTAAATTATTTAATGGTGGGCTAGCAGCTCACATCCTACTGCTTTCCAGCCCAGTGTGATTTATTAGCTGGTTAAACCAAACTGGTTGGCACCACCACCTCTTGCCTCTGTTGCCATCGCAGCAGTGACCTGAGCTGTGTTCCCATCTCTCCTGCTGGGTATAAAAAGTTTAGCTCAACAGAAACATTCCTAATGACATTAATGAAGTCAAAGAATTTTCTATTATCTATAGTGAATGCATAAACTTGCATAAACTTCAATCCAAATGTCGACCTGTAATTAATGAGCATGCAACAGCTCTTGGCTTGTTGAGCTTTTACAGCAGAACATACTAATGTTAACTAACAACATAAGACTTGATGTCCTGGTCTGTCATTGCCCAGGGCACTATAAGCAGCAAGTGGATATTTCAGGAAATGGTTGGAGACACAGAGTGTATGGAAAGGTCTTTCTCTACGATATTTTCCTGACACCTGGCCCTTGGCAATGTAGGGAATAGCTGAGACAAAAGTTATATACCTGTTGTTGAATTTAATGGTACAAATGGCATTATGATCTGTGAATTTGTGTAACTTATTTCTAACTTACATATAGATTTTCTTTCCATTATACTCCACAGCAAATAATCTTGTGATTTAGCCAAGTTTTAAGTAAGAATGTATTTTTTCCCTTTTTTCTTTTTTTCCTTTTTTCTTTTTTTCCCAAGCTGCTGCCTGACAATTTCATTGAATGCGTTTCTGTTTTGAGAAGTAATGAATTATCACTTGCAATTCACCTCCTGTTTGCTCCCTGAGAGCAAAGCCCAGGGTCTCCCCTTCCACCACTCTGCTTCTGGGCCTCTCCTGTTCAGAAAGTTCCTCTGTGCCCCACAGTCTCCTCTGCACCCCTTTGTATTCTGTGGTGCCCTTTTGGAGATGGAGAGATCAGACCCATAAACAATAATTAAGAGATGGTCACCACACACAATGGCTTTTTCCTTTTTTGTACTTCAATCACTTCCAAACAATTTAGAGTATTTTATGAGCCTCTCCCACAGCTATGAAATACGCTGAATGATGCTGTTTCAGATGGTCCAGAGTGATCCTGGGCTGAGTAAGACTCCTGCAGAGCCCTTTGCTATTTTTAGTGATGTTATGTCTCCCATGTGCGTGTCTGTGCTTACAAACACTGACATTTCTGTGCCGTTTTCTTGCCCAGTCACTCATCATTGCGAGATCCTACTAGCACGCCTCACACTCAGCTTTGGAGAGCACATGGCATGGGTCCAGCTTTTTACCTCTACCTCCTTTCCCAGAGGACATTAAGCAGTACAGGCCTTTTGTACCGTTAATATTGGCTTTAAACCTTGCTGAAGACACATGCTCTTGTGAGTAATTCCTTTAATTTAACTGTATCATTCAATGGCATTTTCCCTTTCTCTGAAGTGATTTAACCCCCTTATTGCTTTGATTTTATTTTTGTCTCCTTTGTGCACATTCAGTTCTGCATCCATGCATTCAGACTAGGATTCATTTATTACATTCATTTTATTAAAGCATGCAATGTATTTTACTCCCCTGCGAGATACATTCCTTGATTCAAAATATTAATGAAAGATTTACTATTTCATAGACACTTTTGTTGTTGCCTTGGTAAACTGGTGTTTCCATGTGGTGCAAATGAACTCCGTGCTGATGCTCCTATCGTACCTCTAAAGTTCCTGCCACGTTCAGGTTCAACTCTGATAATCATACCTCTTTTATCTTTCCTTTTGAACAGTTTTCTAAATTCTTAACTTTGCTATTATAAAAATTACATGACCTATCCATTCTGTCTTTTAATTAAAGCAACACAAATAGGCAGCTGGCAGTTGATCATGGCAAGAAAGCAAATTACACCAAAAGCCCCAATAGACCGTCTTAAATAGCTCATTGCCTGCAACTCAAATGCTTGTTTGGAAGATACTCCTTTCCTGTACCAGCAAGGTGTATAAAAATATGAATAAATGTGTGAGAGAGAGTAATAAGAAGTCTTATAAAAAGCATTCCAGCCTGAGGTCTCAACGGGCTATTTCTGCAGCTCTTTGACTTCTGTTGCTCCTACTGGCGTTGGCTCCGCCCTCAGCACCATGTGTCTGCAGGAGCTCCTGACAGCAGATGGCAGCTTCCTCAAAACCAGAGGGGCAAAAGGGATTGCTACAGGAGAGAATCTGTGCTCTGCCAGTTTGCTGCTGTTGTCAAGGTCACATCGTTGATCAATGACAAAATTTGGTGGTAAGGACACCTCTCCTCATCTAGGTTGTGGAGGCAGAGTGCTTTGTTTCTCTCTGTGGCATTTATGGAACAAAAGGGGCCTGGTCACTTTTTAAATAATATCATCAACACTTCACTGAATCACCAGTGTGAACAGTCTGTCACTTTACAGTGAGTGCAGAACTTCACTGGCTACACAATGCCATGCTACTGCTGTTAACAGGTCTGCAGCAGCTTCCTGTCCACCCACCTCCTGGCATTCATCCATGGGCTGGGGAAGAGGAGAAAGTGAAGCACAGGTAGGTTAACAGTTGGTATAAAACCATTATACGCTGGCGAATCCTTCATTGAAAATCTGTAGCAAAATTATTTAATAGATATAAGTTATCCTTTAAAACTCTGCTTAAAGTTCAGGAATTCCCATGAAAATACTGTGAAAAGATGGCACCTTCATATATGCTCAGGTATAGGCTTTGTCATTTACTTTAGAGGTGTGGCTCATTAGCTAGAAGCTGAATCACAATATCTGTATTTCTCCGTTATCCAAATCCAAACAGCTTTTGTCTAATGAAAGTGCAAAGGTCATTACAACTTATATTTGTATTTATATAAAGAGGCTGATGTTTACTGCCAGTATGATGAAGGTGTAACATAATTTTCTTCAACAGAATTAATCCTTACTGATGACAGCATAAGTGTGATCAGGGCTTGCTCCTGGTCGTTCAAAGGAGTCTTTTGGATTCAAGCTGTACGTATGTCCCCTAAGACAGAAGAGGTTGAGTATCTCTTGTTTGCCTTATGTGATTTCAGCATAGCTGACATGAAGGGTTATGAGATTAAAAGAGTTCTGTCCAATTCAGATATCTTAATTAGTTCCATAAAAATCATAATAGAACTACTTGTTTTCTCATTTCTTACTGCAATGTAGGAAGACTAGGACTGGGATTTGTTTTTTTCTTAAAAAGCTCTTATAAGTTTTTGCTTTGTTTTTGCAGCAGAAGCATCTGACCAGGGCAGCAGCAGAGCAGCATTGAAGCCTGAATGGTGATGATGAATGGTTGCTAATAGAAACCATACTAATAAAGTAGGGCATTATACCATTTCTAATCTAATGCCTGCTGGTGTTTTTGTATCTTCAGAATGAAATATTCTATTTTTCCTAGTTTGCATAGGCAATCAACTGATTTTTCCTGTGAATATTTAAGTAAAGGTTTTTGTCTCCAACCTTTTCCTTATCACCAGGAAGATTTTTAGCACTAAGGTCATTCCTCTCAGCTCAGTCGTGCATAGGTTATATGTGATGAAATTAATGAGACATTAAAAAATTGTACTTGGTAAATTGTTTCATAGTACAAAAACTATAATTTGTGTGTGTGTATGTATATATGTATATATGCATTTACCAAATGAATTACCTAGAGTCAAACAGCTCTTGCTGCAGAAAGATTTTAACTGTCAAAGTCCTGCAGGCACTAACAGGCTTTGATGGTCCTGACCAGCCTCATCTGGGCTCCTACCCACCAGCCCAGGAGCCTATTTACGCTCAGTACCAGGACTGATTCCTGTTTTGTGAGAGTGCTGGTCTCCAGCTCAGTTGCAGCCATGCCTGTGCTTGGCCATGGAACCAGCTGATTTGGACTCCAAGCTGTGGATTGACTTCATTACATTGGGCCTACCTCATCACCACACAGTTACCTGGTGGTCTGGGTTTCAGTTGATCCCGGCTTGTCACCCTGTGGCCTGTCCTGCTGGCTGGGCTTGGATACAATGGGACTGCACCCTGGCTGGTGAGATCAGCTGTGTAACTGGGCTTGGCCCCTGGCTCCCCTCTCTTAGGGAGCAGTTGGCCCTCCCTGCACCCTGACTGTAACTCTATGCTTTCCAGTGAGGTAAGATACACAGTGTCAGAAATGTAGTTTAGACAAGAGCTACTAGCAAATCAAATTGTTCTGCAGGCTAATATAAATAATACAAAAGCTTGGAATGGTTCAGGCACCTAAGTAGTCGTCAGAAGAGGTAACTGTTTCTGTTGATTTGAGGGAATATTAACTTTTGACTTCAAAGGGCTGTCCTTGTCCCTTCATTTAGCCAAAATATCTTTCTCTAAATCTTCAAGGTCAGGCAGGTAAGGAGAGTTGGCACCATACAGCATGTTTGTATAGCTTTTGGCAGCAATTTGGACTGTTCTGTTGGGCCTGAGATATGAAATAGATTTATTGTAGTGTAGTTCCTATCACTTCATCCTGATTTGGGCTGCCAAATAGCATTGATCTTTGTGCTGTCCCTTCAGTAAATATACCCTCTGCTCATTCTGAAGGTACACACTGCTCTCCAGCCTTCAGTTAGCAGCCCACATTCATCTGTGTGAGATGACCATTAGGAAGTGCAGCATGGGCCTAATTATCTTCTCTTCCATAGGTAGAAAAAAAATGTCTACGGAAGAGGCTGGAAAGGAACAAAGAGGGTTAGGAGCAGAAGACAGTGAAGGAACTCGCACAACTTCTAGGGTAATGTGTTAATCAACATTGGTATCTCTAAGATTGGCGGCAATACGGCACACAGGAGGGAGCCTGTCACAAATGTCAGTGATTCAATGGGGCAAGGGATGGGTTCTGTAATTAATAATGACCATAACGAGCCGGGGCTGCCGCTGTCCGTGGTGCTGGAGGCGCCTCCCTGGGGATCGCTCGGGCCCGGCCGCGATCGCCCCATTCTCTCGTCCTTGGAGACCACCCGAGAAACGGCGCTGCCACAGAGGAAAGGGCTCCGCGCCTCGCGTGCGACATCAGGGTAGTGCCTGCTCAGGACTCGTTGAGAGGAAAGTGGGAGGCACCTGAGGAGCTTGATATAAAAATAAATGATTCTTCCTCAGGCACATTGTGGGTCCAGAAAAACTACTTTAACTGTCATCAGGTTAACTGGAAAAGTAACTTGACCCTTTCCACAGACATTTGACGTGTTGCAAGCCTGCCAGCTACAATTTTAGAAAGTGAAAGTTAAGAAATGAACTCAGATGAGATGGCCAGCCAACCAATTTAGACTCACCTGTATCATTACATGCCTGAAGAAAGTAAAACAAATACCTCAACTGCAGGAAAAGTCATGATAAGATGAGAGAGTTCACACCCTTCCAGCTTTGGAGCAATGCAACCATGAAATGGAAAACCACAGCCTTTGCAGGTTTCACTTTTATCAAAATTAATCGTTTCTAAACTGATGATTCACCAAAGCCTTCTCATGATTTTAGATATGGCAAATTGGATGACTGTGGTGGATTCCCATTCTCCACAGTTTGCTTTAAGGTATAGTTAAAAAGGTATATGACTTCTCTCTGCACACAAACAGCAGTGCTGCTAGTAATAATGAGAACTAGATAACCAATTCACCTTTAAAGACCAAAGAAAGGATCAAGAATAAAACTCAGGGTGTAAATACAACCTTCAAAGCAAGGTAGATTTGATATTAGACTAGCTTATTTGGCAATGGGTAATATAAAGCTCAAAAAAACTACCGAGAGATGATGAAAACAGTTCAAACATCTTCGTGCTCAACACAAAAGGAAAGCTGAAGTAGCAACCTAAATAGATATGATCCTTACTTAGCAGATTCTTGCATTGATTCCCTCAGTAAATGCTGAACTACACAAGCGAAGAATGTTCTTCTTAAAATCATAATTCTGCAACGAAATTATAAAGAGAGGGCACAGTTAGCATCAGAAGAAACCATAAGGGCAGACAGAGCTGCTACTGGGGGAGGTGGGGGGGGAGTGCTGAGTCACTCTGCATTAAGTGCTGCCAAAGCAACTATTTACCAGCTGGTTAGGAATGAGGAGAGACTGAAAAAGCTGAAATAAAAGTCAGACAAGTTGCAGTGTGAAATATATTTCATATCTTTAAAAAAGATTTAACAGAATGGAACACATTCTAAATGTTTTAATGTTAGTGTTACGTGGGGCAATGGGATTACACTGGACTATTGAACAGTCACATAGAAGTATTCAAGAAATAAGAAACTGATATTTCTTCTCTGCTAGTCTACTGTTGCTGCACCTAACTGTGAGAACAAGTAGGAGCCACTCTGAATTTGTTTATTCGCAGGGAGGTGGTGTAGTGCATATTCTCTATAACCAAGCAAAGGCTTCTTCTGCAGGAACAGTTTATAGGGTAAACTGGAAAATGTTAACATAGTTTAAAGAGGGGTATAAGATCAGATTCCTGAGCCAGTCTTTTTCTGATATTGTCCTTTGGTCTGGTTATTGGGGAGATCGTTGATGACCTGTGGTTGTGACTTTAAGTTTTTGATGGTGGAGGGTATGTCCTCTGCAGGAGAGATGGCTCTGTGGAGTAGTAGAAATCTGTGCCACTTCTGTGACTCATAAGATTCTGGGTAGTTTCTTACTGTGGAAAATTTCAGTATCATCATGACAGATGTCTGTCACTGTGACAGCTCCAAGGACAAAATCTCCACTACTGTCATCCCAGATGACGGACACTGAGTGAGAGCACTTAAACTGGCTGCTCCTGAGATGTGAACAACTTCAGAAAATGGAGTAGCTGGGCCTTTTGATAATCAGTTGGGCCAAGTTTGCCTTGGGCTCTAGTATACAGAGAAGCAGAAATCTACCAGTTTTTAAAAGTCAACAGTTAGAAAAAGGTTCATGAGAACTTCACAGAGAGGCAGGAAGTTTGTGGTGAAACACAGGAAGTCACTTTTCTTTTTTTAATCTGCTTAGACATTGGAGGAGTTGCTGCAGGAGATTATGAGGTCAGGAAATCTCCTATTTGCAGGGCATAGGCAGACACCTTGCAGCTCTCCAAAGCAAGGGCATAGAGGTTCAGGTGGTATATGTTGTGCCAATAATCTTGAGTCCTATGTTAGATGGAGGGAAAGCATTTTTAGGACTCATCATGCAATTGTATGTGCAAATCTGTTTGCTGTAAACCAGTTTAGTGGAGTTCTAGGAGCCAGTGCACTTCAACCAGTTTCTACTGGTTCCTCAGCTTCCCTAAGGAAGTATTATTTTAAAAGGTCTATCTCTTGAAAGAACAAGAGATCCCATATCACTAGGACAACTTAATTTGTCCTATTAGTCAGCTTCAGTATTGTCATTTCTAGCTAACGGAGGTTTCCAGCAGCAGGGCTCAGCAAATGATACTGGTGTCTCAGGGAGAAGTCTGGGCTCTCGTAGACACAGGGACTGTGGGATCTGGGTAGCCTGCAGAAGATGAGACATGCTAAAAGCCTTTCAACACCTAAAATTTGCTGTAGGGAGGAAGGTAAAAAGTGAGGTAGAAACCATTCTTCCTTATCAAGAAGAGAGAAGGCTGTAGGAATAGGCTAGATGAAAGCTCTTAAGTAAAATAGATTGTGTAGTATTTAATCTATAATCTATTTTACTCTTTAGTGAAATAGATGGCAGTAGAGATGATTTTGCAAGTACTATTTTATAGCTGGTTTATTTGATTTTATGACACCAGGTGTAGCTGAAGCCACCATTGCTGCAGGCCATAGAGGCATTTCTCATGAGAACTGTAGTCCCAGGAACCAGACAGAGTTGTCTTTGGTTCCCAACTCACTTGTTAGCACACATGATGATGGTTTTCTGCTTTGAGACCATGGATCTTGGAAGACCAATAGCCCTTGAGTAAAATGGATGTGACAATTTCTAACAACTTTCAGGAGTGGGCAGTGGTGACTCTAACACAAGTGACATCAGTTTGGGTCAGCTGCTGATCCTCTGTTTACAGGAAATTTTTTGAAGCCCTTTTCATAGTGAATCAGAAGGAAACCACATTGTGAAAAATAAAACAGGTTTTGCCATGAAATGGAAAATTTTCATTTACATCAACTTCATTATCACCTTTAAAAAACCTAAAAGTCTTTATCTTCAAAAGAAACGCGGGTCTTGGACAGCTGTAATCATACCTGAACTGGTGTGAATTCCTGGGCCAGTCAGCAATTTTTTAAAAATCTGTTTTGTATCCTTGTCCATGCCCATGAAGAGTTAAACAGCTGCATACCAACAGTTTTCAGCAAGCAGTTCTGCCATGCCTTCACTCAGAAGGCTGGGAAAAAAAGACCCTGTGTATGTTATCTCTTGTACTCCACTGGCATTGTGCTTGTCAAAGGGATGCAAGATGTGAGTTTACCACCACTGCAGCCCTTTTAAAGCCTTTTTGGAAAGCCATTCTTGTATCTTGGAGCTCAAGGATTTCTTTCCTGCAACCTTTTTTTTTCAGGGAAAAATGGAATTGCTAAGAATAGAAATGTGCTGCTCCCTCTCCCCTCTCCGTATTTAGTATCACACACAGTTTGTCTCCTTTTTTAAAAGCAGCCATTAGCAGTATATTAAGACACTAAAATATCTAGAAGCAACACCAATCTGTCTTGCACGCCCTGTTGACGAGCTGTAGGTGTTCCAGCATCTCTGATGGTCAGGGGTTTTAGGATCGCTCCTCTGCAGGTCATAATCCAGTGGCAATTTCATCGGCCAAAGGCAAAAATCCCAGCCATTAGTAAAGTTTCCTCCACTGCTCTCCCCACTGCGGGTGCAGGAATGTCCCCGGTACTGCCTGAGCATCACCTGCGTACCGGCCAGCACCACCGCCCCGTATAAGAGGGAGCTCGAGGGCTCGGCAGGATAGGGAGAGGAGGAGGAGGATTGCTAAAAATACCGCCCTATGCTGGGGGGAGCGGCGGGCCGGGCCGCCTGGGTGCGCAGTGTGCGCGCCCGGGTGCGCA
>NW_010184904.1:40646-44355 GCF_000695765.1 Mesitornis unicolor | reverse complement strand
GGCCTGAAGGGAGCCGCGTGACGCAGCGGTTGGGAATTCGAACGCGGCGGAGGGGGGCGGCACTTCCGGCGCGCGCCACCGCCCTCAGCAGCGCTCGGGGTCCCCGGGCCGCCAAGATCCACCCCCGGGAAGGATTTTCCACCCCCCATAGGGGTTTTTCCCCGTACAGTACCAAAAGTACCACTCAAAATTGCTTTTCCCGTAGCAGTTACCAAAAAAAAAATGCCTTTATTAAGTCCTTGACAGAACAGAAAGCGTACACGCGCTGCACGTTGTTAACACCGGGACTTGGACTTGGAGCCGCGGGTTCCAACTCCGCGCGTTTTAGTGACAACACCACAGAAAGGGAGAAAAAGTCGGCGAGGAGCAAACTTCCCATCCAGACGCACCTCTTCCTGCTCCTGGAGCCATCCTGGGCTTTGTCCCACAGCCACAGTGAGTGACGTGGCTTTGCAATACACGTTCCTGTTTGTCCCACGTATCTGCAGACCTTTTTGGTATCAATAGTGGTGAACAACTCGTGAAAATATCCCCTCTGGTTCTTTTCCGTCGCCCAGGGCAGCAAGGAAGCCTTCTTGTCTCCTCCTCTGGGCTAAGGCGGCCAGGGACTTGAATGTCTTTGGCTCATAAATAGCCAAATCTGCAATCATTTTCCTATTCAGCTCCACCTGGGACTAAAGGCAAGAAAAATTGCTGGTTAAGTACTGTCATTTTTAGGAATAACACTGCGATGTTTAACGATTACCTGAGGTCTTACAAAAAAGCAAATTACACCTTTTTTAATGCTGTACAATTTGGGAACTATTGAAGAACTGTCAGTATCGCTGCTTGGCCACGGATGCCTCATTAAACCACTGTATAAAATTCATTTACTGACTTCCTCAAAGTCTTTCTGGTAGAAACTGAAAGCTGAAGAAGTTCTCTCTTATTTTCTGGAAGGCCACGTGTTACAGGTTAATCCACGGCATTTGTTTCAGTTCTTAGACATATTCAAGTTCATTTCTTACACTAGAAGCTGCTTGGTATCTTAAAACGTGTCCTGGGGCAGAGAAAGAAACACCACAGGATCAAGTCCTCCTACCACCACCAGATACGGCACAGTTAACTGCACAGTCTAAGAGGGGTGGTGGGATGCACCAGTTTGCTTCTTTTGGATCTTTTAACAGAGAACCTTACAAAAATAGACTGCTCTGAGACGAGAATCAAAGGGACAGGCATCTCAGGAGAGGAAAAACAAAGAAAAAAAAGAACAATTGGTTAGGTTTTAGGCAGTGCTTGATTCTTTTGGTTGCAGGATGACAAGAGTAACCAGGAGAATGAGTTTATCGATTTCAGAAATGGTATTACCTTACAGGAAACACAGCAGAAAGTTATCTATTTATTTAAAACACAGATAAAATGTTTTGAAATATGCTATATATTTCACAGAATCCCAGAATGTCAGGAGTTGGAAGGGCCCTGGAAGGCTCCCCCAGTACAACCCCTGCCAGAGCAGGATCACCAGAGCAGTCACACAGGAACACGGCCAGGGCTTTGGGTGTCTCCACACAAGGAGACTCCACAACCTCTCTGGGCAGCCTGGGCCATGCTCCATAACCCTCACACTCACAAACTTTGTCCTCATCTTCAGCTTGAACCTCCTGTGCTCCAGCTTGGGACCATTGCCCCTTGTCCTGGCATTGGCCATCCCAGAGCAGAGCCTGGCTCCTTCCTCCTGACACTGCCCTTTCCAAGTTTATAAACATGAATGAGGTCATTTATACGTAGCTCCACTTTAAGAAGCAGAAACACTTCCTTTTTGTTATGATCACAGCCAAGAAAAACAAGTTGTCGTTTTACAGTTCCAGTATCAACAAAGTAAAACCTATTCCCCAGGCTGCTGAAGGACAAGGTTCAATGGCACCAACTCCCTGCATCATCCACACTCACTGAAACACAAAGCTCAGAGTGAAAAAAGAGCAGAGATTTCTCAGGGGCGTTCTTGCTAATCCAAGCTTTGTATTTTTAAATATCTTGAAGTAAAAGGAAAGGCAGCCGTTGCTTAATGCCTGCAGTAGCAACGAGTGTAAAAGCATTTTACCAGTCTCACGATGTGCAGTAAAAGTTTGGGGACAGAACAAGGCGTAGAGTAACAACATTCACTGGGATAAAAGGAGGTTATGCATATAAGGAAGAGAAACAGGTTTAGGGCAGAACTTAGTCCCTGAAGTGATTCAGACTCCTTTAATACGCAGGCAGCCTTTCATCCCTAGAACCAGGAGGCAGGGAGGAGCTTTTCAATCCCTCCACCGTGCCCCACATCATCACTGCCTGCTCAGGCTCCAACCTGGAATTATTCTTCAAACATTGTCAAGTAGAGGCTGCAAATTCAATTCCTCGCAGCTGCATTCTCAGACAGCAACCAAGCCCTTGCTGCGCTTTATCAGACTACATCTACCCGAAAGGTTTCAGAGTCTTAAGGAATTAATTTGCCTGGCACTTCAGAAGACCCCTATTAGACATTTTATCCAATTTCCCGTTTCAAAGTAGTTATTCTTCAAGCGCCATCCTTACCTTAAGCAGATTGCTTATGAAAGATGGGTATTTCAAACCATGTTCAAGAGAAGCTGCTTCAATCCTAGTGATCCAGAGCTGAAAGTGTAAAAAACACCACCTTGGATGATAAAATACTTTTACAAGTAAACCTTTTGTCACGCTAATCTGCTCACACTTAGTAAACAGAACACTTTCAGACCTACAGCCTTCTCAGTGCAACGTGTACTTGTATGAACTCCAGAACGGGACCTACTTCAGACCACAGAGGGACGGTGTATACTTTAAACTTGTATTTCGTACTCATTTGAGGGAACCCCCCAGGAAGGAAAACGGCTATTTCAGGTCTGCTCTTGTCCCATTGTAACATTTACACCCAATATTTCGCTCTTTACCGCTCTCAGGAATCTCTTCTTCTCTCTTCTGGCCTTTGTGGACCTCACAAAAGCTCTCCGAACGCTTCGCACAGCCAGCTTATAGCAGCGGTTCTTCCTTCCACGAAAATGCTGAAACAAAACCAAGATGTTCTTGTAACCTTTAACGCTGTTAAACCCTTCAGCAACACTAATACATCCTTGTTTGCACTTAACAACTCTTCACAATAAGGATCACAAAACACAAACATCACCTAAACCTTCAGCTGGCGTATACTGAAAATACTCTTTCCTCGTTTTACAGCATGGGAGTTGAAGTAGGCTGACAAATTTCAGCCCAGCCGAAGGAAGCCAAAACCAGACCTCATTTTAGGAGGAAAAGCAACCACAAAATCCTCTCCACAGCCTACAGCCAACCCCTGAACTCAGGCGTTTCTTCTCCTTTCTGAGCTCCGTTTTGTCAGCACGAATACAGGGATGGGACGGGAGCCTCTGAGATGTCAAAAACATTGCAGCTGCCCAAAAAGAAGGACAGGCCGCTCGCTCGCTGCCTGCGCCCGGGGCTGCTGGGGGGAGCAGGCCCCGGGGGGACGCAGGCCCGGAGGAACAGGCCCCGGGGGGGGAGCAGACTCACCCGCGCATACTTGAGCACCTCCTGCACCCTCCAGAAGCGGTCGGTGAGGCGGCTGCGGAGCCAGCACGGAGCACTCAGCAGCACCATCTCCGCCTCACGGCAGCGCGGCGCCTTCCGGGGCGGGGACGAGAGGGCCCGGCCTCGGCCCCGGCCCTTCCGGCGGTCGCGG
>NW_010184904.1:39038-40615 GCF_000695765.1 Mesitornis unicolor | reverse complement strand
GCCCCGATCCGCGCAGCGGCGCGGCCTCGGTAGGGAGTGATCCCCATCCGCTGTTCTGGTCGCTTTCTGTGCTGTTTGCTAAGCTCTTCTCCAGTCAAAGGAAGGACGGATTCCGTCCATCAGTGACTTGGCTGTCGGACTGCAGCGGAGCAAGTGATACTGGACAAGAACTGCAGTTAAAGGAAGGTGGTTGTGCTATTCCTGTTAAACTGCAGACGTATTGATGATGAGCGACCTGTCTGCAGTCTAAGTCACGGTTACGTGATGAGCTGCTATTGCTGTGCAAAGGCTCAATTTAATTCTTTAGATATGGCAAGTTTTTGCTTTAAAAAGTGCTTGTAGTGAAGCAATAATGCAGGTGTCCATAGAGACATGGAGAGGGAGCAGCTTTGCTACTTTGTATGAAAAGTTTCTGTGGTGTTTTCAGTGACTGGAAAAATCCCATACAGGGCAGCGACTCTTACAGTATCGTTCTGTGTGTAAGAGATTGTGAGACGTACAATAAAATTCGAGCTATACCAAACCACCAGATGGTGCTGTCATTATACACAGCGGAAAATTTATATCTTAGCAACAAGGCTCTCTGCCATCGGAGGAGAGAACTCATGACTCTGTCTGATCACCTTGAATCATTTCCAGTTTCAGCGTCTCAAAGCAATGATGCTCCTGTTAGGACCTGCTCCATCCCTTGCACCATCATTCAGCTCCCTTTCCCTTATGGGCAGGATGTGGAAATTTCACCGAATCAGAGGCTTGGGGAATCTTTCTTCCTATCACAGGGGTTTGTTTGACACCAAGTTCACTTGGGTATTGGAAGAATCATTAGACTGCGTGTTGTTTTCTAAAGGAAAAGAAATTTAAACAATGCAATCGCACAGGTTAAAATGTGTTATCACTATAGCAGAAGAGGCAAAGCCATTTTCCTCACTGTTTTCTGGCTCTCGTGTCTAGAGGAGATGCAGAAGCCATTCCAACGAAAACCTGCTGCAGGGAAGAAGTGAGGAAGATGCAGCAGGAGAAAGCCCTGAGAGCCGGGCATCCAGAGCATCCTTTTGTGCACAGTGCTTGCCTTCTGTGCCAAAAATGCCTCCTGCTGTTTGCTCCCTGTCATATTTAGGAAAAAAAATGTTCTCTGCAGAGAACAAAAGATTTCTGAGGCACATAGTGATTACTATCAATTTCTCGACAGTTTTTTAATCTAGAGAGAAATTGTAGGAAATTAATCAGAGGCAGAATAATTAACACTGGAAAGGGACCAGCTTGGCCTGAGAGTGCATGGTTTGAGCGTGGCTCTTGGGTGCTGCGCGCTAAATCACTTCAGCAGCGAGGCGGATGTGAAGGATTGGCCAGCACAGAAAGCAGCTTCACAACCTCCCCTGTAAACAGAGCCGTGCACAGCTCCGAGAGGGAGACACTGCCTGGATCCGAGTGCCTGTGACTGCAGGCAGAGCAGCGAAACCACACACGGCTCCAGTCTTTGCTTCCAGCTCTGCGAGGCGTGGGACTCCGGCAAGGCAGGGAGTGGAGGAAGAGCTGCTCTTCGCTGTCTTCACTGCATTTGGATGGGAGTTGAGCAG
>NW_010184904.1:32470-39007 GCF_000695765.1 Mesitornis unicolor | reverse complement strand
TTTCCTTGGGTACAGGGCAAAAAGGATGGAAAGATGATTTGAAGTCAAGGAACTGTCTGGAAGTGCCTAAGCCTGATATTCTTAGCAAACAGCGGGGCTGAAAGGTGGAGCAGGGTACTGAAGCCAGGCACTTTCTGGAGGCGGCAGCTGTCTGGGACCTCTCAGGATCATAATCCTAGGAAGAACAACAACAAATTCAGGAGCACTATGGATTCAAAAGCAAAATAATAGCCACTGCCAAGCTTCCAACATCTGCTTTGAAACTGAGGTTGGACACTGCTGGAAAACATTCGGAAAGGAAACAGGTCCTGGGAAAGCAGGTGGCCAAAAAAGGACTGTCCTTCCTTGCTCCATGACCTCCAGTTAAGTGTTCTTGTCCACGTGTGGAAGAGGCAGGAGAAGCCTCTGCAAATCACTTCACGGGTCTGTTGCCGAAAGCAAAGAAACCATTTTGGATAAGAGTGTGGGTTGAGTAGCAACCTCCTTGAAGAATGGCTGGCCAGGACACTGAGGACTTTGGAGCAGAAAACCTCTCCGAAAAGTCTCAGATGATTCCCAGCCTCCCACCGTATGACATGGATGACCAGCTCCTCCCCAGGGAGCCGCGGAGCGCCTGGTGCTGCTTGGCATGGACCCTGCTGGTGGTCACCATGAACGCCTTGGTCTTTTTGATGAATTTGCTCCTGATGTTTGTGATCTTCACCGTTGTGCTGCTTCCTACCATCGTGGTGGTTTACTTTGGCTTCCAGTGCCACTCTCGGGTAAGTGAGCCTTGCTGACAGCCACCTCTAGGGCAGGGCCATCCATAAGGGTTTTATCTTAGCCTGGCTGTTAGGATTTTCACATACCAAGGGGCAGGTGTGTAGAATGACTTTTGGTTTACTGAAGAGTAAGTCTTCAGAAGAAATAACCTCATAAATTCTCAGTGTGGGCCGTGGCCTTGGTTCAGCCGCTGGTCTGGTGCGGTGTGGATGTGGATTCTGTAAGGCATGGGGCTTTTCGGGATGGGTTTAATAGGAGATTCCCTGTAAAGCCCTTAAATCAATTCTTCCTTTGATCTCAAGTCGGTCCTGGAAAATACGGACTTCAAATTGCACCCGAAATGGGAAGAAGTATGAGGACTGCCTCCCCGAATGACCCCGTCCAGCTTCACTCCGCTCAACCTCACCTTGGAAAGCCTCAGGTTCTCCTTTGTACCCACAGTGCTCTCCAGTCGAAGGCTTTGAGGAGATGCAAAAGGTTTTTGAGTACAGCCAAGTACGTCAGAAGAGAAAGCAACCGCGCTGCTGTTGGCTGCAAGAAGTCTTTTACCACAGGCTTTTCTTTAATAAGCATAAAGAGGCATTGCGGCAGTAGAGCTTGACAAAGTCATTCCTTTCTCTTTGGGCAACTGCTTTTCAAGTAGCCAGAGGCTGATTTCTGCACTGCAGATCCATTAGATAGACCTTATTTATTTTTTTTAGTATGATGGGTTGTGTTTCTTGTACTGCTGAAAAAATATGGAAAAAGGAAAGGAAGCCAGGGGACATGGGGGCTGCCTGTAGCATTTGTTAATGCAGGGCAAGAGAGTGGCTTGACTCGGATCTCCTGCTGCCAGCATGAAAGGAGAGTTTTAAATACCACTCAGCAAGGACCAGTTATTGTGCTGGATGCTTTGCAGCAACATGGGGTGAACGGGCTTTCCTGGCAGATTTTGCAGAGCAAGGAGATGCTCGGGGGTAGGAATGAGGACAGTTCACAGGAGACACACACCACGGGGTCTGCTCCAGGGCAGGAGTTCACACAGTGTCCAGCCAGCAGGTCGCTCTGGAATGACCAATCTCTGTCTGCAGAATCTAACACTGTGCTGCATTTTAGTTGTTTTGTTATCATTTCCAGTGTCACCCACACTGATGTAGCAGCAGGAGGCCTTTTTAGTTGCTTTCTGCCTATCAAATGCTAAGCCGTGCTATTCCAATGACCTAACAAAGATTAGCATCTCCTGCTTCGGGATCAGTGTGCAGTGCTCTTGTCTCACAGTGATGCTGGAATAATTGAAAGCTTGATTAAAATGTGTCGTCTGTCACACGGTGTCACCTGAAGCACTAGAAGCTCAAGGGTGCCTCGGGCACCGCTCCCATCCATCACCAGCTCTGTGACAAGCTCTGTCTCGCTCTTCCCACAGGTGCTGCACTCAGCTGCCCGCTACTGCAAAAGCATCTTGGATGACAACAGCTCTTCTGCCCTCATTATCCTGGGCTTCGTCATCATGTCCCCTCTGATCGTGGTGGCCATGGCTATCTACTGCAGCCTGGCAAAGCGTCTGCGTCTCTTCATGTGCTTCCAGCCATACAGCAGGGCTGTGTACAAGGGAGTGAAGTGGCGCTGGTACGAGGAGGGGGGGCTGTGCAGCTGTGCCAGGGGCTGGAACACTCAAGTCAAGGCCTGGGTATGAGTTTGGGGCACCCTGGCCAGCACCCTCTCCTCCCTGCCCTGTCCCTCCCCACCATCACCTCCCAGAATCACCATCCTGAGGTGTCTGCAGATGAATGCTTTGTAGTACCTAGATGTGAGAGGAAGGGAGACCCATTAATGAGCCTTCTACAGCTTTGGCTGTAAGCAGGTAGGATTCTGCTCACAGCAGGGGAAATACAGAAAACACAAATCCTTGAGTGGCTGCCGATGCTGCAAAGGGAGAGGTCCCTTTGGGAAAGGCAGCCTTAGGTGAAGCATCCAGCCTAGAGGAAGCAGCTGTGGTTTTCCCAGGTGTTGGACTGCCACTGTTCCTAACCTCTTGCAAACGTGTCTGTAGGTCGCTGCCCTTGTGATGTTTGGGATCCACCACTTCCCTACACATCAGATATTCTCCCACTTAGCAATCCCCATTTCCCATGGCTATAGCAGTGCTTATGCTCCTTCCACTGCTCCCGAGTCAGGTCACTGGGATGGCTGTGGAAACAAATGCTGATCTTTGGGTTTCTTCCCTGCCGGCTGCTGATCTGAGAGATGTGTGTCTGGTCATGGCTGATGGTTATTGATCAGCAAATGCCTCCCTGTCCTCTGGCTTTCCCTTTTGATTTCAGTGATCTCTGAAGTAACGGCGCAGATTCCTCTGTCATACGAGATGCCACAAACTGCAACTGAGGGAAAAGCACAGCGTATGTGAGGTGTGGCAGGTAGGGAGAAGCTTGACAGCTTGATGTATGATTGTCTCCTTTCAAATCTCTGTGGGTCTGTGTAGTGTTCAGTTAGTGAGGTCTGTGTGCTCCTGATCCCTGTTCTCCCACTGGCTGTTCTTCCCCTGTCTCCCACATACAACCTTTTCAAGTGTTGTGTATAAATAAAGATGATGCCCAATCTCCACCGAGTGAGTTTCTCTCTGTTCTGTCTCACAGCAGTGGCTGCACCAGAAACTGCCATGTGGTGCCCTTGTACCACAGCACTATCACTGTAAGTTACAGTGTAATTCCTGATTTCTTTCTGGGGATGTGTTTTTCCAGTCTATGCAGCCTGCACAGTCCTCGTCTCACCCAGAGAAATCGCCAGTGGTGGCTACAGGGGAAAGTGAATTGAATTGGCAGGAAACATCTCACGCATGGCCAGTCCAGCCACCAAAACAGACAAGAGCAGCACAGGGACAGTGGGAGGTAAGCACAGTGCTGCTGCTGGACCCCTTGTTTTGAGAGACCAGAGCCATCGTTTGGGGCTTTGGCCATCACATTACCTTGTGATGGTCACAGTCTTAGCTTTAGACTCCAGCAAGCAGGCACCTTTGTGCCACAGACAGATGGGCAGCAGTGCAATACACCCACTTATATATCCATTTATCCACATCCATTTAAAAAAAAAACCAAAGAAATTGCAATTGCTCTTACTGCCAGCTGTGTTCATTGCCATTCTTCCCCTTTGGTGTGGCTTCTGTTTCCCCCCTGCACCTCTGCAGTCAGTGTCCATCTCATCTCGAAGAGTTAAAAGGAGAGAATCAGTTGCAAGTTTCTGACAGGACTGAGGAAAAACCAGAAGAAAGTCCTGTTTCATGAAAAGGAAGTATCGTGCTGCAGGATAACAACACTGCCTGGAGGCAGTGTTTGCTGACTGCATACAGATATTTGATATGAGCTGTTGCCCCTTTTGCTCACCTGTCATTTAATCCAGCTGCTTTGACAAGGAAAGCACTCTCAGACCCAGGTATGGTGTGAGTACTGCAGTGAACCATTCCTCTCGCTGTCTCTGCAGAAGAAATTAAGAGTTACTGGCAACAGCCTTCCTAATAAAACAGAAATGGATTTAATTTGGTATTTTACTTTACAGAGAGTTTTAATAACAAAGGGGAAATGAATCTACCTGAAAGCACACTTCTCCTCTGTAGAGAGCAGAGCTCATCTCATGTGGTTCAGGCTGTACCTCCAGGGTGTCCTGGCACGGGCAGGGAGCACAGCAATGCGCTGCGAGCGTTGCTCTGATGTGATCCTAAATTTCCTGCAGAGAGTACAGAGACATCCTTAATCTCCTCAGCCTTGGATCAGACCCTGAGGGCAGCTGTGCCAGCCTGCCCTGCGCAGGGCTGATGTGCCAGGCAGGGACTGTGCCCGCAGATGCTGGGGGAATGGGTGCTGCCAAGCGGCGTTTGCCTCTCCTGAATGCTCAGACAGGGCTTTGTTCTGCGAGCTCCCAGCCCAGCGCAGCGTTCAGAGCAGAGCTCTGCTTGGCAAGGTGCTGCAGGAGGACAGAAAGAAATGTAACTGGGTTTTTTAAAGTCCAACTATGTACAGATTTCATGTCCCTGCAACACCCTCTCTTCACCTGTCTCTACGACTATGACCAAGGGGTTCACGAGGACTGTTGATGCTGCTCGTGTGCCTCCCTTTTACCCTTCCAGGTGACTTCTCCGACACAGAAAGGCATTCTTGGTTACCAGCATTTAGTCTTTCACTCATTATCCCTTTCCTCTTGGTTTGGTGTCAGCTCACACTGCTCCTAACTGGCTCTGCTGCATAGTCTGTTACTCTGTGAACCAACATTTGCAGGAGCATTTCATCTCTGCAGTGTGAATTCCCAGGATAGAAAATCACCCAGAAAGAACTGAAAGTTCTTGGCACAGTCCGTGCCGAGCAGCCAATTTACCTTGAGCCATGGCAGGGTATATTCTTAGTATGAATGATATGAGACAGCCTCTTTGAGCCAGATTTATGGAAGGTGAAAGAGAAGTGTGATATTGCTGGAAGGGAGGGAACGAGTGCTCATTTGTCAAAGTTTCCTCCTCGCAAGGAAGTGCTGTTGCAGTCTGTCCAGCTCGACACCGCTGAGCTGATTACCTCACCCCTCTGCTTCCCTGGGGCTCAGCATCACTGTGGATAAATGGTTATGGAAAATTTATATGGAGATTATATATGGATTTAACATGACAGAAGTGAGCACTAACGGGTTTCCACAAGTGGCAAGAGGAAGAGCTTCTCTCAACAAACAGGCTTATTAAGGAATTTCTCTGATTTGTTCTGGGTGTAAGAGCTGGTCATAAATAAGCCCAGGTGCTCCTGACAAAATTCTTCTCTCAGACAAGCATAGGTCTGGCACAGCATTATTGAAATCATTGGGAACACCAGATTTGCAGAACTGAGAGCACACTTCAGCCCAAGGGAATGTAGGACCTGTACAAAACACAGGGAAATTTTGGGCCACTGGAAACCAGGAGCTGAATGCCCAGGTCCCTGCTGCCCTCCATTGCCACTGAAGCCTCTGAATCCACCGAAAATTCTGGCTGAAATGTTTAAGCCATTCCCCAGTGCTTTCAGCTGGGTATTGGTGTTCTGATGCCTTCAGTTATTGGAGCCCTCAGTTGGGGGCAGCACAAATAAGAACCATCTGTCAAGCTGAACTGAAATCAGGAAGATCTTTTAGAGCCAAGGACAACATAGCATTTATTGGACGGATGCTAAATTCCGCCTTTGAGGAAGGAAAGGAAGCTGGGACCTGCTGCACAGACCATGAGGAGAGGTTGAATGCAGGCTGTGAGGTGCGAGGGTAGGGCTATGGCTGTGCCCATCTGTGCCACTGACTGAGTCAGGCTTCAGCTGAGCAACCTGCCCCCATGGGGTGCTCCGTCCACACAGCCAGTCTGGTTGTTAGAGCGGTCCCAGTCATAGCCATGCAGCACATAGCCAAGAGAAGGGGTTAGGACTCTGGGTTTCTCCTTGAGAAGGTTCCTCCTCCACCCAGGACACAGCAAGATGCATTAAAGGGAACCAGATTCAATGTGAACTGCGAGCACTCACACCCGGAGCAGTTCTGGTTCTTCCTAAGATTTACTACTCTCTTGCAAAGTGCTCTTAGGAGGTTGGCTATTGCTCTCAATGTCCTCACAGGCAGTTTAATACTCCATGTGCTTCGTTTTCTGTGAATAACTCTCTAGGCTATTTTGGGAGGGATCTGCATGGTAATCCAATTCCAATGACATATGTGCTGGACAATTCCTTTTGCTCTCTATATTTGTGTTGCTAACTGCTTAATTGTAACTTGGATGTCTTTGGGGAAATTTCCATTGTCCTCCTTCACCTCCCT
>NW_010184904.1:26950-32439 GCF_000695765.1 Mesitornis unicolor | reverse complement strand
CTAAGGACTCACTGACGATTGTTTCCAGCGCTGCTGGGAAATTTGGTGAGAGTGAATGGAAGCGATTAAAGAAAGGAGAATCAGGGAGTGCCTGCCAAGGGCTCCTTCACTCAGCCAGCTGAGCATCCCAGTATGGAAATGCCAGCAGAACGGCTCACAGACTGCAGCCCCGTCCTGGGGATGCTCCCCTGGGACTTGACAGGGGCGCTACCTGTGAGAGCTGTGCAAAAGAAAGGGACAAAGCAATTTAACGGGGTTTCTGCTACACCAATGCCTCCACTTACATCAAACCAGTCCCTCACAGCAAAAATGCCCACACTTTCTCCCCACCCCGGTTTCAGATGAGCTACTCCAGCCTGTGCCACCAAACCTTCTGCTGAATACATGCAGCAATAGGAGGGTGAGCTGTGGTTTTGGGAGGTGCTGCACCAGATGTGGGGACCAGGACACAGGACTGGGTCAGTCAGGACCACAGCGTTTCTTGGGTTCACATCTGGAAGTGCAGAGTTGGATTTCCCTCTTTATTTTTGGTCCTCCTTTACCTGTCTGTCAACTTCCAGGATGGAATATCCCCTAATTTCACAAATTGTTTGCAAATGCACGATATAGGAGCTGCTGTTCTCTTGTGTGCCCAGGCCTCAAGATGGTGCTGTGGGGCTGAGCGTGGGATGTGCACACTGGTGCCTCCAGACTGGAGTGAGACCTCTGGATTTGGGACAGCTGTCCTGGATGCTGTGCTGTTTGCTACCTGTGACTACAGCCAGCGCCACGGATGGTGGAAAAGCAGCACACAATTGGCTTCGTGGTGTTTTATGTCCAGACTGAGAACCCACAAAGCCAAGGGGATGGGTGGAAGTGGCATGGATCGGTGTCTCCGTTCGAGTCTTGGCTCAGCATTGCCTTCTTGCAGGCTCTCCTTGCAGCCACGCACTGGAGCATTGCTTCTGGGCTGAGTCCCTTCTGAACTCGGCAAGGCCATTTCTGGTTAGCAGCATCTGTCACTGAAGTTTTGGGCAAATCTGGTCCTATTTAGCTGGTGAGGACTGAAAAATGCAAAGAGGGAGGGCATAGATGGTGGTATGATCCTATGATCCATTGCTGGGAACTAGTGCCATTGCATCAAAGAAAACTCCAGGGTGTCCGGGCACAATGCACACATTTTCTGTAACTGCCAGCAATCACCTCCCAAGCCACTCATCGCTGCTTCCCCTCTGACCTGTGCCTAATCACTTCCCGCAGCTGAATATGAACTCAACTCCCACAGAGCTGTGCTGCTGATGGGAATAATCACTCTGCCTTGTTTGGGGCTGCCACCATTCCCATGTGAAAGAGCAATGCAGAGGCAGGCTGGGCACTGCTCCCGGGTTGTGCGGCGGCAACCCAAGTGAAGGATCCACACCCCATTCTCCACGCCCAGACTGGGACAGTTTAAATAGGGACATTGATCAGACCAACAAAAGAGCCACTTTTCATGAGAAGAGCCACGAATTGTCCACACTGGATGCTCAGCCTTACAAGGGCTGCTGCTGCTGCTGCTGTCACCATTTTGCTTTGCATTTATCCCCTCTGCCAGTACATGAGTTCATGGAAACGCTGGCAGTGGATGTGGGCAAGCAGGACAGCCTGCAGCGTGTGGGGACCACACCATGCTGTGGGTGGGTGCACTTGAGTGCCAGAAGCAACTCAATCCCAGGCAGTTTCCTAAGCCAGCTCCTCCCCAGCCACGCAGCAGGGAGCTTCGAGTGACGGTGGAGGGGAGAACGAGGGACGCTCTCAGCATCTCCACTCGCTCCACCAAATGAAGTGCAACCTAAAGCAGTGCTCCAGGAATGCTGCTTTGCTGGCAGCGCTGCCCAGGGGACCTGTCCTTGGATTCCTTCCCTGAACCCAGGCCTAACGACTCCTCTTTCCTGAGCCAACCGCACCGAGGAGCAAAATGATGTTTACTCAGGACATTCCCTGCATTCAGTAAAATGACAGAGCTACTGGAAAGGGCACTGGCTCCTAAAGAGCATCCCAGCTTGGAGTTGTCTGTTGAGCCATGCCAGCTGGTGAGCTTTTTAGGAGTCGTATGCAGCCGCCCAGCCAGCCAGCACACATCTTGCAAAGGTGCTGGCCCCGTCTGTAACTCCGTGGCAGCAGGGACGTGGCGCTGAACAGGGAGGTTCACTGCTCCTGCTCACCTGAAAGCACTCTTCTGCTCCTGCTCTTCAGCTGCAGGGTTAATAAAGCAATGTGCTAAAACTACTCTTTTGTCAACGCTTTTTTATCTGCGTGGCACCGAGCTGGAGGCTGCTGAAGTGTGTTAAAGCCTTTGTGAAGTGTTGCAATCCCAATAACACGATGACTGTTCTGCCCATCTGCGTAGGCTGGCAGCTAATGGGATTAGCAGTGCAAGGGGATAATCACGACTTCCCAGCCCCTGCAGCCACCTTGTCTCTCTCCAGTGAGTGTAAAGGGGGAGAACCTGCCTCGAGAAGATGGGTTTAGATAACACAGGGATAACTGCAAAGAGAAAGTGCCTGGCCCAGCTCGGGCACTGACGGGGCCGGTGGCCAGGGGTGTGAAGGGAGCTGGCTGCAGTCCCTTGTCTGCAGAAGAAAACATGGGAATGCAGTTGGCTCTGGTGGGTGTCACTGTGAAAGCGATCTGCTCTTGGGATCTGGTATTCATAAAAGCCTTGCTGCTGCTGAGCTGCTTAGCAAATCCCTGGCACCTCTGGGGTGTGAGACTGAGCAGAGGACAACTGAAGTTTGTTGAGGGTTTCCCATAGGCACAGACCAGTGGTGGAGTCCCTTCAATGCCATCAATGCTCACTTTTTGTGGCAGACACTGGGGGAGGCGGAAGGGGAAACACAGTTGTCCTTTTTCCTGTGGTGTTTCAGCGTATACTCGTCAGGCTCTGGAAACCTGGGGCTTTGACCAGATCTTCTGGCACAAGTTATCTTATCTGAAAAGCCCTCCCCAGCCCTTTTAGGTGCTGGACACCGTTCTGACATCCTGTCTCTGAGGCTGCTTTGTAAGGCAGGACACCTCTGCACGAAGCAATTTGTTGCACTGCTGGCACAGCAACGGTGGGCTCAGCATCACAAAGGTCAAGTGAACCATACTGGGAAGGAGTGGTGGGTCAAGCCAGAAGACACTGACGTGGTTCTGCCCCCTGAGACTCAGTGGGCAATCCTCCAGTAGGTATGAAGCAGACAGGATGTGTAGGGCTGGAGCTGCTTTGCAATGGTTCGTGTGAACCTCAGGGAGAGATAAGCAGCAAGGCAAAAAAAGGAAGAAATCCCAGTCAGGGAAACAGCGGCGCTGTCTGGTTCGCTTCTCCGCTTTCAGACACTGCCAGCTTCACTTGTGCTGCTCTCATTGTTTCCCAAGTACATAATACAGAGCTAAGGAAACCAAACCCTGGACCCTAAACAGATGAGCAGAAGTAAAAATAGAAACCAGGGGAGCAGATTTCCTCCCAGACATAAACCTCTTGTTGCTGAGAGCCAAGAAGATCTGCTCTGTTCCTGAAAAGTCCTCCTGACTCCTTCACCAGCTTCTGCTGTGGTCCAGGCTGGTCCAGGCTGTTTCAGCGCCCGTAGGGATGCTGAGGGAAGGGGGGAAGAGATCCAACCAGTTTTCTGCAGGCTGCTTTTGGGTAGCTCTTCTTTCTTCTTGGAAATGGCTTTCCTTTCTCACACTGCCTTCCCCCTCTTGAGATCTTGACCCGTGGACCGCAAATGTGGGATTGTATCAGCGTTGGGGACAGATGCTTTTAAAAGACCACTTTTCTTGCAGTCACCAGCTGCATTTCACGCTGATGCCGGACATGGCATTGCCATTTAATTTGTTTTTGCTTCCTGGCTCCATCTGAGCCACATGCACCAGGCAAACACTACTTGTGATAGTCTGGCATTCGCTTTCTAGTCACAACTGGACTCCAGATACTTAGAAATCCAGAGGGGGAAAAAAAAAAGCAGCATAGAAAGGAAATCAATCAGTCCGACTTCTTCAGACCACGAGAGATTTTTAGTTCAGGTTACAGAGAAAGAGTTCACTCAGCCTTCTGATTTACTTCTTATGAATAATGCAGTACTCCATAGCCTACATAAATGGAGTGAGCAGGGGTAAGACAGAAACCCCTTTTGTTTCGTTGCAATTAAGGATGTCATGCAGTTGAATAAGGGTGTGGATAACCTTGTTATTTTTCTGGTTTGTTCTCAGTAGCCGGGCATGGCTCCGTGCCTGCCTGTCTACATGGGCGAGACCGTTCCTGTTAGCACTTGGCACATCAGGTATCTGGGAGATCTGCAAAGGTGCCGTGGGTGGAACTCACCTCAACTGCTTGGTTTCTCTGATGAAGAGCCTTTTGTCGAGGGGGTTTTTGGTGCTTGCCTTGCTCATTTAAATTCTTGGTCCTTGCCATCATTTTAGCCACACAAATGCGGTAGCCAAAGGGTGCGATGCGCCTTTGGGGTTGTCTCATCGAGATAGCAGTGACTGAGAATAAAATTTGTTATTACCTGTGAACTGGAAAATACTGTTTGAGGTTTCTTGGACTACAGATGTTGTAGTAGCAGACTTCCCTCATTTCCACCAGAAAGGGTACTTTGGGTTAATGTTGTCACTGATGGAAAGTTAACCCTCATCCCAGCGTAGTTGCCAGCTTTTCAATACAGGAGTTTGATCCAAAAAAGGGATTATTTACATTGGATTTGTGGGCTTAAATAAAGGTCAAATCCCAAGGCAACAATAGTGGTGCCTGCAACTGCCTCTCTTTATAGAGGTAAGTTGGTAGCAGAAGGACACGGTACACTGCAACCTGGTCTGGAATCAGTGCTTGGTATTTTGCAGCTTGCTGAGTGTTTTGCATCATTAAAAACCACTGAGTGCTATGGCACAGGGTCTCCTGCCACTGGGAGTGTGAAGTGGCAAAGACGCTGAGGTGATGCTGGGACTCTGATGGCTGTTACTGAGCACAGCACAACTCCAGTTCCAGAAGAAGGAAACACTTCTCCTTTGTGCTACAGAGCAATAAAGATCCTGAGCCATTTCACAGTAACTCGCAGACTCCCACTAATGACGGTTAGGAGGAAAACCTAGAGATCAGCAAGTCCCCTTTCTTGTCCCAAAAGTGACCAGAAGGATGTAAGAAAGCAGCCTGGCCTGAGGCTTGGACAGACAGAAGCGGCTGTTCTCCTGTGTAACCTCCGTACCCCAGGGCAGCGGCGGCTGGGAACAGACACACCATCCCACTGTCAACCGGGCTGGGGGTGGCTGTTCAGTAAAACCCCGTGAACATTCTGGAGACAAAAAAAAATCACTGCAAAGCCTGGCCAAGTGTTTCTCTGGCATAAGACACCTCCATGAGGTCACTGTTGGAGTTCCTCCCGCTGTCTACATCATTCACAACCAGAAATTAAAAGCCTTCTCTTTGGGTGTGAGACCCCTCCTGTGCAGGGTGCCTTACCGTGGCTGTAGGACGTGTCCGTCCCTGCATT
>NW_010184904.1:0-26919 GCF_000695765.1 Mesitornis unicolor | reverse complement strand
CTTTAACTCGGCTGCGTCTGCTGCAGAAGGATTTACTGCCGCATACATGATGTGGGCTCAGTCTCCCTGCAACACAGGAAAGTCTTGTCATCACTGATGAATGAACAACTGTAACAAGACAGAGTTCAGCAATCACTGCGCTAAAGCCGAGTGTCTGCTTTTTGATCTAAAATCCTGGAAAATGCTTGATTCCTGTTAGGGGCAGAGGTCTGATGCATAGGGGTGAAAAGAATGCATTTTTGCTGGGTTCTCCAGCTAGCAAAAGCTGATGAAAGCTGGAATAAAGGGTGTCTCCTCACATCTAGCCATAGACTAGTCTGAAGGGCCAGGGGAGAAGAGTGAAGGACTCCCAGAGCTTCACTGCTTTGGAGATCTGCAGTGAATTAAAGGGAGGTTGTAGAGAGGTGGGTGCTGGGCTCTTCTCCCAGGTGATGGGGATAGAACAAGGGGAAACGGCACCAAGCTGTGCCAAGGGAGGTTCAGGTCAGAGAGAAGGAGGAAGTTCTTTACTGAGAGGGTTGTCAGAAGCTGGAACAGGCTGCCCAGGGAGGTGGTGGAGTCACCATCCCTGGATGTGTTTAAAGAGCGGGTAGATGAGGTACTTAGGGATATGGTTTAGGGGGTAGACAGGAGCGGTTGGACGTGACGACCTCAGAGGGCTTTTCCAACCGAGTGATTCTGTGATTCTGTGATTCTGTGAATTCTGTGCAAGGAGAGCTCTTGGTAACCTACGTGCATGATGATACAAGCAACAGCACAAGCAGCAGGACAGCAACGTCCCAATATCCTCGACAGGTGCCAGGAAGCGGCGCAGAGGCAGAAAAAGCCCCGTGCGTGGGAGAACTCTGCTGAACAGGATCTGCCAGACTTCCTCTGCGTGATAGACATGCAAGCGGGACGAGCCATTAGGGCAGACCCCACACTTACAGCAGCCCAATTTGAACAAAGTGTCCCTGTCACTTCTCTTGAACAGCACCAGAACCCCCTGAGGTCACCACCCGAACATCCCTAGGGGTGATCACTTCCTCCCTTTCTCTATATATGCAGTTTGGGCCGCCCTTGTTTTTTGGGAATTAGGGGTGAAGATGGTTGTGGTAGGGGTAAGTAGTCGTTGCTTTCTTGGTTCAATATTGTGGTTGGGATTAGGGGAGAATGGCTGGAATTGCAGATTTTCAGTAAACAGGATTTGAGTGTAAGTGCACGTGGAGGTGCAGGTCTGAGTGTTTAGCTGTTCCTCTGGTGGTGTTTCTGGCACGTTACTTCTCTGAATGTTTAGCAGTATTCCCAGTAACCCATCACCTTTTTTGGGAGGTTTCTAGGACTGTTCTCTAGGAATCTGCTGCAGTGGGGAGTTCCCCAAGGCTGACCCGTTTAGAAACCCCACAATGGACTTCAATTCCTTTCCAGCCTGTGTAATGCTTCTTATTTGATTGATTTCCCTTTCCTCTCCTGTAGGGCAGTGAGAGGTGTAGTCACAGCTCCAGATGTCAGCATAAATCTGTTACTTAGTGCTCCCTGATGCCACTTTTTGAAGCAGATGTGGGTAAGAGCTGCCTTGTAAAGAAGGCTGATGCCGACAGTCCTCAGGTAACTTGAGCAGATGATGGGGTACAGGGCGTATTTATTTGGAAAGGCTAAAGGAGTGAGTCAGTGCTCACCCAGGGAGACTGCTAAAACAAGTATGCTTATTTCAGGATAATTTGGGGTGGCTCTGATCATATTTACTGACTAATCCAGCCAGAAATATCTGCAGCATTTTTCTTGTTCTCCACGTCCCACGTTATTTTGTAGCAGAGCTTTAGGTAATTTGCTGTTAAAATCGACTACATGCAAGATCTGATTATAGATGTAAAGGGTGTGAGTAGGGCTGGATAATCCTACTGATAAGAAAAACTAAACGAGAAAGTCCTGCAAAGGTAAATAAATTGCTGGCATTGCTATAACTGAGAGCAGGAAGCTTGGTGAAGTACTCCACTGCCATGGACTGCAATCCCATTTCTAGTTCTTCCAACACATTTGATGCCCAAGAGTTTGCACAAGGTATGTCCAAGTGTTTGCAAGCTTCCCAGAGTCATAAGAAAACTGGCGAATGCTGACAAATATCCTCTGCCTTTAAACTGAGCATGGATAGACCTGTGTACAGGTTAAATATTTGCTGAGAGAGAACGAGTGTGATGTGTTCATTGATGGCTGGCTGGCTGGGATTCTGCATTCACATTACCTGTTTCTTTAGGAAAAACCTAAATTCATCTCTGTAGAGGGAGTCTGTGCCTCCACGGAAGGGTGGAGAGCAGGGAGGATCTTTGTGTCTAACAGTACCACTTACTTGTGGGCGAATAGTTTCTGCTCTCATTGTTCTTTCACCATTGGGTCAGGCATTACAGCACCCAGCTCGAGAACAAAAGTCTCTTATCCCCAAAATAGATGGGAATTGTTTTGATTGCTTTGCGTGCGTCAAGTCACCTCTTTCTTTATGGACTACTGGAATTGCAGCTATTTCCCATGTCTGACGTGGGAGGAGTGGAAGGCTGGCAGGGCTTGCACTAAGGGAAGGAGAGCTGTCAGGCACAGCACTTCCAGCAGGACCCTTTGCTTCCTTCAGGCGTGTTTATGCAACAGGATTTCTAATCTAGGACCCTGTGCCCCACCTTAAAGAGTTCAAGCTGAATAACACGGGCCTATGTCCCCTATGGGGGGAGGACAACCAGACTCCCACGTGGAAAGGCTGTGGGAGATGGTGATGGGGTAGGGGAAGGTGGGAGCCTGGTGTGCGGTGGTTTTATGCTTGGCTCTGCTGATGTCCACCTGCTCGGTGCGGCGTTGGTTTTAACGTGCAGAAGGAAGCTCTTCTCCCCAAAGCCTGGAGCCACAAGGCATCAACATCTCTAGAACTTGCTGAACATGAAGAATGAAGGATTGGTGCCTTGAAAGAGAAACTTGGATCTGACTCGGCACTCGTCCCGTGCTACGCTCTGTGAAAAGGCAAGGCAGGGCATATGAGAGAACAGGCAGAAACTCGGGGCTTCCAGGGGCTGGTGTGGAGGCTGGAGAGAAAATCCCCACTCGAACACTTGGGAACTTGTACCCCCATGGTGGTTGGTGTCAGAGGAGCAGGGAGGGAGCTCGCCAAGGTCAGCTGGGCTGGAGGAGCCCTGCTGAGAGCGCAGGGAGTCATTCCCTTTCCTCCCACTCACTCCCCAGCTGCCTTGCTGGGTTCAGACAAAAAGCGTGATTGTTTTTTCTGCTTGAAGCCTTGTTCCTGCTCAGATGTTTTTGCCGTATTACTGAGAGGCAGCAAAAAGCTTCAGATAACAAGTGAGCCCTTGGCAAAGCCTACCTTAGTGGCAGTCTGGTGCTAAACCCCGATATTGGAGGTCAGTTCCTTTCTGGCAACCTGGACCAGAAGAAATGACCTCTACAGTGGGACTCTGGAAATCCCTGTCCCAGACTGGTCCAGTTGTGCTCCTTTGAACCTGCTCCATCCCACCACGCCAGTTTTCAGACTCCTCTTATTCCAAAACTAAGCTTCTCTGCTGGCATGGAAGTAAAAATGATTGGTACCTCTGGTCCTCATCAGAGAAGGAGGCCTGCAGAGCTGGGAGTGAAGAGGCTGCCACCTGGGTATTGAGGCCAATGGAAAATTGGCCTCATCCTCTTCTGAATTCCAGGCTGCGAGCAGAGAGCACGGCTTGGCCAGCACTCAGGCAGCTGCGCTTGAAGTGCGGGCCAGGAGATCTCTCCTGATAGGAACTCACAAGCCACATGGAGCTTCCCTTTCCTGTTGTGACTGGATGTGGATCTGATGGGTGCTCAGAGGCCCATTCATCAACTTCTTTGCCTGCTTCCCCCCTTCCATCAAGCCAAGAGCTCAGCAGAGCCTGGCAAGATTTAGACAAGCCTCTAAAAATAGAGCACACCTGAAATGCAGCCACTTTGGTGATAGGAACAGGAAAGATCCTGTGCCGCTGTTTTGCTCTATTCCCTCCCAAGAATGGGTTGCAGCACCAGGCCATGAGCTTGTGGGGGGGGGGCAACTGCCCTGATAACCTCTCCTTGTGCAACCACTACTCACCACTGTTTGAAATGTGAGCCACAGATGGATGGATCAGTGCTGTCCAAGTCCAAGTGAGCTGCTGTAAGTCATGACAGAGTTAACTCGGACGTCCAAAAGCCACACAGCGGTGGCGCGTTAGGCTGTAAAACTGTCTGAACAATTACTGGTGAGACTTAAAGAAATCGGGTACAGAAGCTGGGATAAGCAAAATAGATGCCAATTCAGCCTCCTGGGGGGAGCAGCTGATATCCTTTGGCTTGGTTGTTTCTTTACTGGTTCCTCCCTTAGACACCCTGCAGACAAACAAGCTCAGGAGGACTGTCCAAATGGATGAGTGTCCTCTGCATGCGTGCTGAGTGCTTTGTCTGCCATGTCTTGTGTGTGTGTGTGTGTGTGTCTGCAGGCTGCTCCAAATTGTCTTCTCCTTCCCAGGCTGACGCATTAAGAGATTACAATTACTGAGAGAGGCTGTGAGTTCTCCAGGCTGAGAACTCGGCGTTCAGTGGGAAATCTCAGCTTATCGTGTAGCTGGAAATTCATCAGAAAACACAGTTCTAAGGGCGTTCTTTTAAATTTGCACCGCACAGACAGTGCGTAATTTGGGGGACCCTGTGGCTTTTGCACTCCCAAGGATGCCTGAGCCCGTGTCCTGTCTGTTTATTTGGAGCGTTAGTGTTTCCTGTCCAGGGCTGAGGTGAGAGCACAGGACCGAAGCAGTGAAGCGAAGATCTCGCTCTGTCAGCTCTTCCTCGGCAGGGCAGCTGATGCCTGGGGACAGCCACTCACATCTCAGTGGTGGCGTGGAGGATGCGTTGTGACAACCCAGCAGTTATTAATTCAGCCTGCTGCACGCAAAAGAGGAGCCTCTACAGTAACTGGGAGAGATGCTGGCGATTTCTGCCCTACCTGACAAAAGAAATCCTCTGAATAAGCAATGAGGCTCTTGCTGTTTCTCTTGTTTTACCCCTTTGCTACTTGGGGAGGTTTAGATTGGATACTGGAAAAAACTTCTTTACTGAAAGGGTTATCAGGCACTGGAATGGGCTGCCTGGCGAAGTGGTGCAGTCACCATCCCTGGAGGTATTTAAAAGATGGGGAGATGAGGTGCTCAGAGGTATTACAACAGCTCCAGGCACGAGCAGGGAGAAAATGAAATCTCTGGGCCTGAGGTCCCCTGAATTCATATGGGTAAGCGAGCCTGGGCTGTGGCCGTGCTTCAGCTCTGCTCCACGCTGCTGGCATCCAGCCCTCCTGCTTTTCTCCCCTCTGTATCAGGTTGCTCTTTGACCCACTCCTGGAACTCTGCAAATGATCTCATTTGTTCCTACAGTTTTTAAAACACTTCAAAACCCAGAGACAAGGTGAAAGCAAGAAGCTGGTTGAAAGCCATGCGATTTTTGTGAGCTTGTAAACAAAACTGGCCCAGCTGCAGTTCAGAAAGTCAGGCTGCTGCACGGCTGCATCATAAACATCTCTGACTCAGACCTCTGCATGCAGTAGCACTTTGTTTTTCCTAATTTCATCCCTCTCACCCCATAATGAAACTGTATGTATTAGCTGTTAACAACAGTCGAGTCTGCTTTTATGGCTGGCTCAAAAATAATAGCGCTAAGCCCCATGCCAGTCCATCACTGCAGTTTTCACTTAAAGGACTGTAAATGCCTTTACACATGTGAAAGAAGCTGCAGCTGCTGTTAGCTCTGGGCCAGTTGCCCTGCAGACAATAGGAGCATTATATCATTAAAATATGGTTCCTGTACACCCCGCAGTATAATTATGTGATCTCTCACCCTGATGTATGGATGACATCAGCTAAATTTTGGAATAGTCTATTCATTTAGGGCACACTGTCTCAGGCCTGGGACAATTTCACTGGCTGGTGATGGGAGCTGGCTTGCTAGCAGCAGCTTTGCTCCACAAGCGGTGCTGGGATAATTTCAAGAGGTGGTGGGGTTTGCAGAGTCACAGCTCTGCATCAGCTCTGAGGCAATGCAGCAGCACCACGACCCACCAGCTAATTCGGGTGGTTACATTCTGCCCTGCAATATTTTTCATGTATCCTAAGCTTTAGCGTAATACTGCTGCAAGTAGTTGGAAAGCTACAGCACTCCTCCCCAGAAGTGGCTGTTTTTGAGCTGGGTGACTTTGTAGGATGCTTTGGGATGAAAGGTGTCATCTATAAGCTAGACCTTACTTCACTGCGGAGTCATTCCTAGTCACTGGGCAACTTTTGAGGAAAAATAAAACTGGTGAATGCAGGGAGTAAACACGTCTATTTTTGTAGTTTGTCTTCCAAGTCAAACAAAAATAAGAGCTGACTTGAGGCTGGAGACTGTGACACCCTGTTAACTGAGAACTGGCAACGCAGGGCCTGATCCTCTCTGCTGTAAGTCAGAATGGCATTTCTTGGGTTGGCAGAGTTCAAGTTCGTGCCCTCCAGCCACACAGCCTGGAGCTGTTTTTTAAAAGTCTCACAGTCAGGTGAGCCATGGGTGGTTGGCGTTTGGAGGAAAACCCAGGGCTGGCTGTGAATGTTGGCAGTGATTCAGTTGCTATCCCCATCCTCTGTATCAGAATCGAGCTGATGTCTCAGCATGAGCTGGCAGACGTTTTGCTTTCCAGCCCAAGACCCTGGCACATGCGGTCAAGATAAATTCCTGGCACCTCGGGTACCTGCCCACCTGTGCTGGGCTGCACAAGCCTTCCCTGGACTTCAAGGGGGAGCTTTTACCCACATCGTTCTTCCAGCGCTGTGGAGTGGCTTTGCTTCCTTTCCAAACGGGGAATTTCCAAATTGCCATATATAGATGGCTCCTCCAAACAAAAACTTGTATGTCGAGCTGAAAAAAGGCTGTGTTCCCAAAAGCCTGTTTGTTCCAGTTGCGGTAATTTGGCTCTGAGAGGATATTGCATCTCTTCAGAAACTGTGTATTGTTTACATCCCCAAAATGTCGCGGCTGCTGCACGCCACCAAAGCCGCCCCATGCGCATAGCACTGAGGGCTTGTGCTGCACAATGTGTGTGTGTGTGTGTCTGAGTCTCAGCAACATCCCAATCAAAATATGGTAATTGTGTGGTGTTGGTTTTCGTTTGGTTTTTTGTTTTTCTTTTTACAATCATCAATCGTTCCCGAGCTGCTCTGTAACGTGGCGTGGTGAGAAGATGGTCCTCCTGAGTGAGTATCTGTCAAGTCAATGATGGGTGGAGAAATCAGCTCAGCAGTCAGGGGGAGCTGAGCTTAAGCTGAGATCTGCAGCCAGACTCTGATCGGGTTTAAGCAGGAGCAAACCTGGAGTGACATTGCTGGCTTCAGAGTGCAGGATGCAGCTAGGAAAGAACCGGCATACGCATGCACCGCTCTTACTGGAAACAGGATCTGTAAATTACAGTAAAGTTTAAAAATAAAAAAAAAATCATGTAAGATATAATTATTTTCCAGGCTGTTTTTTCCTGCTTCCATTTATCCCAGCAGGACTTGTAGGGAGATAAAGGCTGAAACCTCCCCAGGCTGCAGGGTGTGAGACTGAATGGCATTTACACATAAACTGACAAAAAAGGGAATTATTCTAAGTTAAGTGACTCTTCCGTAGAAAGACTTCCTTGGGAAGTGAGTAATGGAAGGGAATAATCTCTTTATACCCACCAGGGCTAGTCCAGGGGCTCTGAACATGCATCCATGAGCCCTGGGAACCTGACCCACAGCATTTCTAGCCCACTGTCTTTGCAGTTATTTTCTCTGAACGGGGCATTGGGCAGAAGGATAGGACAGGAGCAGAGGGATGTCTAGGTTGGTTGACGAGAAGTAGATGGTTTGCAATGGGGCAACACTTGCTCACTCCAGTCCATCTCTTCCACAATACACAGCCAGTGTGAGAATAGCAAGTAGGACACGTTCACCAGCAGAGAGCGGGGATGTGACTGAACACGTACTTCACTTAACAGTGGTTGGAAAGCCTTTTTCCTTCTTGGCTGCCATCGTGGCCAGTACATCAGCAACTGAACTGGCTGCGAATCTGTGCAATGAGAATTGATGAATCTGCTCAGATTGGTGAATTGGACCAGAGCGTGATTTGTTTTGCTGTGTAATTTTTCCCTGGAAGCTTGCTTGCTGACTGAGACTACACACTGACAGCTTCACTGCTAGACTGGAGTACTTGCTTTTCCCTACCAGAAATGCCTTGGATCTGTCCAGAAGAAGCACACGTTAAAACTCAATAGACCCTTTCCCTTTTTTCACTTTGTTACCTCTACTTGATGAGTGGGAGCCAAAAGCTGATATGTGGACAGCCATGAGAAGGGAAACTGGGTTTAGTCTGCTCTTTGTTCTCACAGGGGAATAGGCTGCGTGCCAGTGAAGGTTGAGCCTGGGGTCTTTGGTGTATGCTCTGCAAATTCCTGTGCCCCTCCATCCAGTAAGATTTGTCACAGTTTATCTTCAGGCGTGCGAGTCCCCTTTGACTCAGAAGTCAAACTGAGGATGTATTTAAGGCCCTGCTGAAGGGAGTTAATCAGTGGGCACGCAGCAGGGTGCTGCACTGCCCCAGAGAACATTGCTTTGTGCCATATCCTACCTGGCTGATGCTCCCTGTCGCAGCAGCGGTTGCTTCCCACGGGCTCTACATTTCTTGACCTCTGCACCAGCCTTTTCCCAGGGTAAAACCGTGAGGCGCGGAGTTTATTGGTACCTTTTGTGTTTGGCCCTGGACTGTGGGGCAGCTCAGGGGCAGGGACAGGCTCTGGGTAGCGCTAGGACCTGGGGGAAGGCTCAGCTGCCTCCTCCCAGAAGATTAGCCAATATTCCCAGGGCAGGGCACACTCTCTACTTTTTCTTTCCTCTATATACGTGTTTTTCCTTCTTCTAGCTCATTCCAGAGCAGAGCAGCTTTGGATTTCTGAGCTTCTTTTTTTTTTTGTTCCCCCTGCTCGTTGGGCTGCTGCCAGCGTCTTGCAGGGCCAAAGTTTTATCTATAGGGATATATTTTTCAAACCAGCCCAGCTGCACGCAGGCTGCCTGCAATCGAATCCACGCTCCCGGGGCAAGTTTAACTCGGGAGAGGAACGGCAGCAGGGGTGCTGTGTGTGCCTCTCCTCCAGCTATTCCTGTCAAGATGGATTTATGACTTTAAAAGGAGTAAGGGGGGGGGCGGGAAGGAAAATTGCCTACAGGAGCCAGAGCTTACACCACAGCCCAGCAAAACACACGTAAAGAAGCAGTCGGATCTCAAGGCATGAGCAGCGTAAAAGTGGCACCCTGGGATCTGGTGGATCCTTGCACGTAATATGACTGATCTGAAGCCTTTCATCTGCCTTCACAGAGCCGAGCTCTTGGATTTAAGGTAGTTTGTCCAGGACCAGACTTTGCTATGTTGGCCAAGACGGTGCTTTCGCTTGGTCTGTGGCTGCGGTTTGCTGCGGGACAGAACGCACCTGCGAGAGGTGAGTGCCTGAAAAGGTGAGGTGTTCCCTTACTGCCTTCCCCCGTTTAATATCTCCCGGTCCTTAGAGCTTCTCATAAAACCTTTTCTGACTAAAAGCTGAAGTTAAATTGCTGCTTTAGGTGTATAATTATACTTGTATGCTACTTTGCTGGCACAAGGACAGAGCAAACAAAAAAGAAATCAGTCTTTCTGAAATTGCCATATTAGAAAGAAATTTTATCTTGATTGTTTCCAGTAGCGGCAAGGAAACCGTTTCAGAAACTTGCAGTGTTTAGTGCAATCATATGGGGGAAAAAGTCCCGACTCCTCGCTGTTACCTACGTACTGAGGCACATCGATTAAGAGAAGTGAGAACAGTGATTGATACAGTGCCTGTCTTGTTCTCTTGCTAATCTCTGTAATTCAATCATTATGTTTGCTCTTTAAAAAGCTTTCTCTTGGGAACTCTTCAGGGAAAATGATTACGGGTCAGTCTTGCAGAACTGACAGCGGTGAAAGGGACGCGGAGGAGATGAATGTCTCACTTCTGGTTGCTGCGCTGCAGTGCTGGGCAGCAGACTTAGCCCACCTCGTGATGGCTAAGCTGATGCAATGACTTTTGTTCTGCCCTGTGTTCACACGTAGAAAAAGGTTCTGGTTTTCGACTGCAGGGTTATTGCTGGCTGCATCTGGGTTTCACTCCACCGGGGAAATGTAATCCAGTGTGAAAGCAGAGGCGAACCTCTTGCTTATCTGGACAGCAGCTCCTCAGACTCGGACAGCAGCGCAGACTGCCAGGGTCTGATTCTGCCTCTGGTCCAGAGCAGACTGTGTCCATTGCTCAGATGCCCTTACAGGACACTGGATTCTGCCTCTCAGTGACACAGCTGGTTCAGGGACAGCACTGCTGCCTCCGGCACTGACACAATGCTCGATGTCCACCCAGGCAGCAGCTATTGCTATTGTGACAGTTCCCCAGCCCAGGCTAAAAACTGCTGAGATCTTCAGAGGATGTGAACAAGCAAGCCATGATTTTCCAGAAGGATCGTGCCCTGCTCCAGAGGCAGAGTTGTGTGTGCTGTGTTGTTGATGTGCTGACTTTGTACGCTGCCAAGCACCCTTAGAGGAAATGAACCTGCTGTCGGCAAGGTGCCCATTCCCCGGCAGCTTTGATGTGGGGCCTCCTCGGCTCCTCCCAGGTGTTCCCTAAAGCAACCTTGAGCAAACAGCCCGTCTGGCAGGGCTCCTGGGCATGGGCTAGCTCTGGGCTGGAGCTGCTGTGGTGGTGTGCTCTGATCACACAGAGAGGAACTGTTTGAGAGGTAGGGATGTGTGTTCATAACTCTGTCTCCTAGGGACTTGACTGAATGTGAATGATTGTGGCTTTATTCTTGGCTGCAGTGGACATAAGAGGAAGCTACTGGGTGGCCAGTGGTGCTTCTACATGCTCAGGAATGACTCGCTTTTTCAGGGCAATGGCTACTGAGTTAGTGCACCGAGGCACAATGTGAAAGCAATCACAAGACCAGTTCTACCACTTTCCTCTTTGGGTCCAGATTCAGATCTCTGTTGCATCAGTGTGAAGTACGACCATTTGATAGTCTGAACTTTGATAACTGAGTCCTAGGTTGTCATTACCTGATTACTCTGGACTAGCATCAGCAAAAAATGATGTTGGCATCCCTGTGGGTGCAGGAAGTGAAAAATGAAGACACAGCCCATCCATACACACTTTGTGGAGGGCCTTGCATTACTGATCTCTGAAGCACAGCTCAGTACCTGGCATAATTCTGCGATTCCAGGACTCTTGAGGCTCTAAACAACACAGCAGAGATAGCAAAACTCATGAAAAGATCATAAAAGATAGCAACCCAGCTTCCTTCCTGCCGGAGGAATGTGTCTGAAGGGCTGTTTCTCAACCTAGAGCCTGTAATCTGTGGCATGGACGAGCTGGAACCTGCACAGGAAGTTTGGGCTTTTAGTCACACAGGTCTACTTCACTCAGTGGGGCTCAGCTCCTTAAATAGGCAGGTGACGTAGCTGCCCCCCATGGCACAGACCTCTCTGATGTGGTTTTAAGTGTAAAACACCTCCTGGCTGGCTTGGTGGGATACCTCTGTTTCTGGGAGAGGCGGTGCTGCTCTCCTCCTGCCTCTCATTGTGATCCCAGGGGGCCGCAGGGAAGCGCAGGCTGCATTCTTCAGCCTCCAAACCTGGCTCCTCTCATAGCAGAACATTTTTCCTTGCGTGGCCAAACAATGAGACGGGAAGACAAACACGGAATTTCAAGCAGAGTTAACCAAGGCAGGACATGATCTTTTTTGGCTATTAAATCCTTTATGCTCTACAAGT
The DNA here is from genome assembly GCF_000695765.1 of Mesitornis unicolor. NCBI lineage: Eukaryota > Metazoa > Chordata > Aves > Mesitornithiformes > Mesitornithidae > Mesitornis > Mesitornis unicolor. The sequence goes on along the minus strand of NW_010184904.1, from coordinate 15,096 downwards.
TCCAAGTCCCATGTAAATCAGGCATGTGCTCAGGTCCCAGATGAGCCTGCAGCGAACTCTTGAAGCGGATGTCTCCTGTCAGCATCTCGGTGTAAGAAAGGAAAGCCTGACCAGCTGTTTTTCCCCTGGAAAAGGCAAGTGTTTAAATAGGCAGCACTGTGGCTCCATGGTGACATTTTCCTCTCGTATCGATTCCTTCAAAACACTTTTGTGCATGACTGATTTGTCTGCTGCCCACATATCAGCCAGAGGGTGACAACAGGACACTGCTGTGAGTCCCCTGTTGTTCCCTGGACTCAAGAGGAGCACAGGAGCAGCAACGGTGTGAGCTCTGCAGAGATATTCCTCAGCTCTCCAGGAGAAAAAGCCCAGCAGTTCAGGAGGTAACGAGGTGCTAACGAATGCCCCTTTTCTCAGAATCCCACTGAAACTGAGAAACCTTCATATGGCTTCTGGCCAGACGGCCGATCTTCCCTTGCTATAAAGTAAGGAAACTGCCTGAAGACAGCGGCTGCTTGCGTAATGCCGGGATTTACTGGGAACAAATCTCCACAGCCACACCTCTGGCACAGATGCCACATTTATATTGGGTGAAGGGCAAAGAAGAGGAAGGAAGATGAGGGAATTGAAAACCTAAACCTGAAGTGAAGGACGATGGAGTGTCCAACCACTTCGTAAGTGTTGCCACATTCCTCATGTAGTGAGATCCTCTGTCTAGATTTTTTTTTTAATGGGTCCTTTCTGCTGACAAAAATCTAAATGTGAGGAACGTGTTTCCATCTTAGCAGGACTGAGTGTTAAGCAGAGGTAACTCTGATGGTATTTGGCTGTATGAAGAATTAGCTTTCCGCTCCACCCACAGAAAATCCCTTTAGCTCCAAAACATATACCTGCCCTCCAGTGAAACTGTTGTTTTTGTTAACCAGTTGTTAACCAGTGCTCTCTACCCTGCAGGAGGAACACTGTGGTGCCAAGCTGTAGCTCTTCCTGCAGAGCCTCCTAATTAACACAGCTATTTCCAGCGATGTATGATGGGTCAAACCCCTGTTTAAGGGACATTAACATTATGCCCAGCTCTCCTGGTGCCCCAGAGCTGCAGGGTACAGCCAAGAGTGCAGTCTGACAGGGGCATGGCTCTTGGCTCTCCTTTGATGTTCTCCTCTCTTTGAGCAGATGTGCTGGTCTCACCCAGGTGTGCCCCCATGCAGGTAGCTCCGGCATTAGCGGGACTTTGCTTGCATCCACTCCCTCGTGGTGCGTGCCAAATTCCCCTCGTAGAGCGCTCATGTGCGTGATCTTGTTTACTACTTGTGAGCAGTGTCCTTTGGCCACTGATCCCTGCCTGGCCAGGGTCAGAAGCTTTCACAGCTGTTGGTTGCAACATTTGGGAAATGAGTGACACTCCTCAAACTGGTGAGGAGCAGAGGGGAGAAACGATGATTTCCTCCAGGGAGGCGGCAGTCACGTTGCCAAGATCTCCAGCTATGGCTTGCCAGCCAAGTAAGTGGCTTGTACTTCTTCCAGGGGAGGGGAAAGCACAGAGCTGTGGCTACACATTTGACTTGCTTCATGCAGCCAGACGCTCTAAATAAAGCCCTTGTTGCTCTGCCCGCCTGGAACGCCGTCAGGAGGTAGGGAGCTCTAGGAACCAACGGCGGGGACCTCTGCAGGTCACAGGTTCAGCTCCACTGATGTGGTGATGAAATTGCACGTTGCTATGAGCAAGCAGGAAAGCTTACTGGACTTCATTTCTCTGCTCAGCTCTGAATGCCAAGCTGCTGGGTGTGCGTGTCTGCAGCGCAGGGCTGAGCTGTGCTGGGTCGCACAGGACTGGCTGTGATCCATGCAGGCTGCAGGTCCCGCTCCTGCCTGCTCCCAGCATCTCTTGCTCAGTCACCTCCAAGTAACTTTAATGCTCTCCATTTCTGAAGGCTCCATCTGATTTCTCCTGTCATTTTGGGAGATTTGGTAAGACTCTGCCATCTCAAGAGTAGTGCCCTAGCGGGGGCTCAGCTCCCTGCTGATCTCTGCCAGGCTCTCTGCTGTCTCTGGGCCTGCCTTGACATGGCTTTCTGCAGGGGGAGAAGTGTTTGCATGAGCTGTCTCCTCGGAGCAATTAATTTAACAGGAGCCTTTCCATTCAGCTGTCTACTGCCTTGTGGTTTTGGCTCCCACACATGGCTCCAGCACTCAACCACTGCATGCTGCACCAAGCCCATCTACGCTCCAGAGCCCACATTTCTTGGCCACCCCACATTCCTGATCCCTTCACTGATAAAGGAACCCAAATGGGCCAGCAAAAGTCTCTGATCAAAGGCTTTTCCCCCCTTCTTGCACCTCAAAAGCTGTCAGAAAGCAGAGTGATGGTTAAAATAATTCCAAATTCATTATTGATATTCCAGCTATTGTAAATCTCCCAAGCTCTAAAAGTGGCAGGAGGAGTCCACTGTGTATTTGTTTCCCACTGGACAGTTTAATTGAAATGGTAAGAAAATGAGTCAATGGAGTGGGGCTCCAGGCCGCACCCTCAGAAGCATGTTTTTCCTGACATGTTGCATTCTTCTGCACAAATGGGTCTGGGCAGCCCTGTCCCAGAGCCCCTTTGAGGTTCTGCTGCTAAGAGTGTCTGGGAAAGGGGGTCAGTATGTGTTCAGAAGGACAAGAAAACATCAAATTACCCTAGCTTTTTAACATTTCTCTTGGGAGGAGTCCCTCCAGTCCAGACTTTCCTGCCGATAGGGGTATAAATCAGGGAGCTTTCTTTTGAAGGCCGTAGCCTTCAAACCAAGAGGCAGCCAGTTCTGAGAATTGGACACCTCTCCTGGGAGTGCAGAACCAACAGTTTTTCTCATTAAGTTTCTTTATCATTTCATTCTTTTCCAAATACAGCTCATTTTTCTTCCAGGCACTGCCATTGTCATAAGATGGGCTAAACCCCTGAGTTGCTTTAGCCCCAGAAGTTGCCCCTGACCTTGGCACTTGCTCTCTGTCTTGCCATCAGCAGTTTGCTTCTTTTCTTGGGGCTGCTGTGTGTTAGCCCAGATCTGGATGGCAGAGGCTACTCCCTGGCACGGGGCATGACTGACCTGCTGGCTCAGGCTGGTGAGGAATGTTCCCAGCCCCTGGATCACATCCACCTACAGCCTGGAGCAGAAAGTACTCGGGATCAGCCTGGTGTTGTGTAACAAGAGGCGTCAGTGCAAGCTGATGTAGCTGAGAGGCACTTTCTTCTGCAGCGGTGAGATCCAGGACTTGCAGGTTGTTCTTCTAGCTCTACCCTGATTGCTGTGCCTGAGCTCCTGCTGCTTTCCTGTGCCCTGGCATTCCAGTTTATCTGTAATGGGTTAATAATATGTGCCTGGAAAGACTGGCTTGAAGTTTTGTAAGTTTGTGCTTGCAGATCCTGCATGAGTGTGGAAGTGCTACAGGTGTGCTCTGGAGCTCCCGTTGCTCCTGCAGTGTGAAATCCAGGACATCTTTTCCATCCTGCCTGTGATATATCTCCCAGTTCAGGTTCTTGGACCTCAGAGAACTTGGGAACCAGTTTTCTGTTCATAACAGAAACAGCTTTATTTGGCAACGTTCTTTAAAACAAACGATGCGAAGCGAACTCAGTCGGTGAACAATCACAGGCAGACTTCTGGCTAACACTTCAGTGTTGGCATATCAAAGTGTTCACACAGATTAGCTGTAATCAAACAGATGAGGCTAAGCGAAGCTGTCTGATGAGGGAAGATGTGGTGCTAGGGAGATGGGGTGAGAGGTTCCTGGACAGTTGACAGCAGGACTGAAAATAAAGCCCAGAAGTGCTCACTAGATACAAATAATAATGGGGAAAATCCTGAGGTCTCTACCCTGCAAAATTCTCACTGAATTCTGAGATTTGGAACAAGACAACCACACTTCCCTAGCAGATGCCTGTGCAGGTATAATTTAATTACACCAATAATTTGCATAATTTCTTTAATGTACCTCCCTCTCTCTTCCCTGCCAGGTCCCCAGCCATCTATTTCCAATTCAGAGGGAGACCTCCTCTTCTTGCTGGACAGCTCTGGCAGCGTCTCCTTCTATGAGTTTTCCAGGGTGAAGGAATTCATGTTGGACCTTGTGCAACCTTTCACCTTTGGCCCCAAAGATGTCCAGACCAGCATCATCCACATCAGCACCACACCCACCATGGAGTTCCCTTTCGACCAGTACCTCACTGGTGACACTCTGCGACAAGCCATCCGGGACACTCGGCAGCTCATGGGTGACACCAACACAGGCAAAGCGCTCTCTTTTGCTAAGGAGAAGCTCTTCAGCAACGAAGCTGGTGCTCGGCCAGATGTTCCCAAGGTACTGGTGTGGGTGACGGATGGTTTCTTCACTGATGACATCTCTGAACCCATGCAGCTCCTGAAAGACATGGGAGTAACAGTGTTCATTGTCAGCACGGGACGGGGGAACTACCTGGAACTGTCTGCTGCTGCCAGCCAGCCTCCCGAGAAGCACCTGCACTTTGTGGACGTTGATGACCTACCCATCATCACAAAGGAGCTTCAAGATGCCATCCAAGGTACAGCGGGGCTGGGTTGTGGTCACTGGGAGTTTGCAACAGGGCTGAATTAATGAGTTAATCAACTGAGTTAATGCTTGGCTCTGCAGGGCAGGCAGTGTGAGAATCCCCTAAAGCCAATGGTCCTCCTGACCCACAGCTGCTGCTCTTGCAAACTGAGGTGCTTTGTCCACAGTGCTATAGGTCCAAGTATAAACCAAGGCTTTTAGGAGGTTTGGGTCCTTTGGAAGGTCCCACAACTGATGTGGACAAATTCCCTTCTGCAGACCTGTTAGTGGGATGAACCTGTGTTTGTGATGAGTTGTTCAGTTGTCAATGAAGGAAGGAGGCTCAGGCAGTGTACTATCTGGGTTCCTTAAAATCCCACAAGACTCCAAAATGAATCATGCAGGTCACAGCTATCCATACAATTCAAGCGTAGCATGAAAATTCCCCCACCTGCACAGGTTAATTGTTAACCAAAGGCTTCCTGAACACGCAATGATTTGACTACACCAAGAGGCTGCTGCCCGTGGGAGCAAGGTGCCTAAGCTCCTTGAACTTGATTTTTACACGCAAGGTGATTTTCCTTCTCTAAAATGCTGTCTGGCTGTGTGCTATCTGATGGAGGCGAAGGACACAAACATGTCGGACACATTGCGTATACAAAATGAAATGTGTGTGCCTGAGAAGGACTTGGTCCTGCCAGCTCCCTCAAACTCTTGTCTAGGGTAGATCCGACTTCCCATCTGTACCATCATGTGCAGGCACAGTGGCTGGCACCCAGATCTTTAATTCTTGCCTACAAGTGGCTGGCAGTTGTTGTTCTCTTACAAAGAGCAATTAAGGATGGTGCTTGCTATCAGCATTAGGACTGTAGGAGAGGAATGTTTTTGTTCCACGAATCCCCTGTTGTAACGCGTTCCACATCCGCCAGATCTGTAGCCCGACTTGGCTAGCACAGCCCCTGGAAGAAAACCCCAGCCCTAACTTGTTAGCTTGAGCAGGCCAACTGCTGCCTCTTTGCTGCCAGCATCATTGTGGCGGTTGCTGCGCGGAGAGCAGGAACAGACAGCAGGTTTGCTTTGGTTTTTCATGTCCTGTGTTCTAAAACATCCGGGAAAGGGTCTGAGGAGACCCAAAGCCATAACCTGGGCCAGAAGACAGGTATTTGGAAGCCAAGAGGAATAATTCATGCTGCGCTGCACGGTGCCTGTTCTTTTTGCAGCTCGTGAATGCCATCACGGTGGGAGTGCCTGTGATTGCAAAGCAGGGGTTTTGTCTCAGCCTCCCAGATGCCTCTGGATTTGTTTGGAAAGCTGAGCGAGTTACTAGGACTCTGCAGACTTTCCATTCATTTTCTGGAGGTTCTCTCTCCATTGGAAACCCTGTTTTAATTCCTCATTTGGCTTCTGCTATGTGACTTGGTCAGAGCTGGCTTTGGAGTGTCCAAGTAACCCTTTCCATAGACCTTTCTGTACATAGCAATTCCTTTCTATTTCCAATCATGATCATGTAACAAATCACACACATGGACTGTGTTCTCCTCCAGTCACCCACCTCTCTCCTGGACGAATATGGGGCGGTACCAGATGGTACAAAATAGCATCCCAAAATGAGAAATCACCTGTATATCCTTGCAGCACAAGGTTGGCATGGCACAGCAGGCTGCAGTTCCCAGCCGGTCTGGCTACAGCCACAGCTGGCTCCTGGCAAATGTCAAGGAAAGGGACTCTAGCTAAGGCTCCTTCCATTGGATCATGTACTTTATGTACCCAGTATATGGCATTTGCTGCTTTCCTTCTGGGGAAGGACCTTCAAATATTGTGAAACCAAGGCATACTTTTGGGATGACATCAGGTTCTGTGCCAGCATCCACTTGCTCTCCACTCAGCCTGCTGGCTCATTGCATCCTTTGGCACCACCTTCTGAGCCAAGGTGTGCAGGAGCCCCCCTGCCCAGCAGCCACTTCCCATGCACGTTCTGGGCAACACATTTCAGATCTGAAACAAGGTCCTGGGTAACTTCTGCTCCAGCAAAGGCCTTGAGCCTTCAGTCCTCTGCCATTCTCACTTAGCACTGAAGATAAGCAGATGACCAGAGGGAGGGATCTCAGACCTTGAATGTTCACCCTGGCAATGGAGAAGTTTCCCCTCTCTCAAAATCAGAACCGTTCCCCCTGTCAAAGTCAAGAAATAGAGCCACAAAGCAGAAGTGATTTGATGTTGCATTGCCTGGGTCTAATACAGGAGATTAACTTGCTGCTTCCCTCTGGAAACAAGTTGGTGCTGTGAAGCAAACCACGGGCATCTATTTTCTGGGGTTTATTGCCCTCTTTATACACTCAGGGCATCTGTAATGTGGCAGCAAGGGGCAGAGCTATTTGCTGTGGGCTTCCTGCAGCACATCCCTCAGGTGTCACACCCTGACACTTTCATCTGCCCAATTTATTCACAGTGTCCCCGGGCCCTGCCTCCAAGCTCACTTATTTCCATTCCCTGAACTTTTGGCAGGGCTTTTGGCGTTGAGGCCTCTGTTCTGTTGTGGCTTGGCCACTGGTGGTTGCGGGGCTCACACAAGGGTGCAGCGCCCCAGGCCCTGTGGTGCTGCCTCCCAGCCTCTGCCTCCTCCGAGCTCCGACAGGGTGGGGTGCTGCTGGCTGGCAATGAGTGTGGATGGGAGCGGGCAGGGCACGGAGAAGGGAAATGTTCCTGCCTGCCTGGGAGAGCCAAAGAACAGCTCAGAGGAAAAACTGAGGCCACTTTATTTGGTACAGGGAAGCTGGCAGTGACTCGGAGCAGCTCAGAGGAGGAGAGCTGATCTTCTCCCAGTTAAAGGACAAGTCTGCAAGTGCAAGGATACTCCTCCTGCAGGTCTGGCCAGACTTTTGCGCCCCCTTTTTACATCTGTGCAATGGGCAGCCAGTGAGAGCTACTTACAACACTCTGAAGTATTTAGGCTTGAGCTGGAGGGTACTATCATAAGGTTTCAGAGCAAATGTACTTCTTTCCAGACCATCTTGAGCCTTAAAATCCTTTAAAAAAGAAAAAATCTTTGTCTTCATATGACACTTGCCTGGAGCTAGAAACTCCTAGAAAAGTCTTGTGTGCTTCTGTCCCTCTGAAGTCCAGAGAGCAGTGGAACTGTGCCCAAGATGAGCTCAGGAGGCCACACATGTTGGATGGGTCAAGTAGCAGAGGAAGCTGGGGGACCTGCAGAGCATCAGGAGAGGTGTCTGTGCCTGGCGTTTGGGGTCTAGAACTCAAAGGTAGCACAAGCCGTGAAGAGAAGCCTCTGTGCAAGGGAGAGAGAGGTGGAGGGCACAAGAGTGGCTCTGAATGTTGAATGTCAAAAAACAATGGAGCTCTGTGAAACGCTGCAGGGAGTGACTTCACTGGGATGAATGCAGCCGGCTCAGCACAGGCTGGACCGTCCCCAGCTGCTGCCCTTTCGTCCTGGCCACCGGCTACAGGCAGAGAGCAGGGGAAAATGAGGGGGTTTGGCTACACCCAGGTGACTTCAGCTGCCATCCAGTGCTGCTGTAGGCGACATCTCCCACCCAGAAGGGCCCGTGTTTTAGATGTGCCATGTTCTATGTATCAATGTCGGCAGTGATTTTTTTGCTGCTATTTCTCTTCCAGATGTTATCCAAGCAAATCGGCTCCACGCAGTAGATATCACCTCAAGCAGCTTCCGCCTGCTGTGGCCCAAACTCCTCTCCCAAGAAACCGACTACTACACCCTGGAGTATGCCCCAGTGAATGACCTAGCAAGGAAGAGGACAAAGCAAGTGGCTGGGGCTCACACGAGCATCCTGCTAAGCAACCTTGTGCCAGAAACCACTTACGAGGTGGCACTCATTCCCGAATCCAATGTCCACTACTTCCCTCCCCAGACAACGAGGGTTACTACATTGGCAGGTAAAAATGTGTAAAATCACGAGCAAGGGGGAAGTCTCACACGTACGAAGCAAAGAGGACAGCCCTTGGTCAGCATCCCACAGCTTCGTGGCAGAGGGCTGTGGTCAGGACAGAACATAGTGAGCTGCTTTATGCTGGCACTCAGCTGGCAGCTCTTTCCTCAGATCTTCTGGACTGCCCAGAACAGAGGATTGGGCTTGGTGGTCATGAGATGCCCTTCCAACTTTAAAAATCTGTGAATTTGGAGGATGGCAGAGCCCACTGCCCTGGGAGAAGGCAGCAGAAGCTGCAGCTCTCAAGGGCTGAGGTGTAGAGCTCACTGGGGATAAAGCACAGGCTGCTGCACACACTGACTCACTATCCCAGTCTGGTGATGCCCAGGCAGAAGCCTTGTGTGGGTTACTGCCACAGAGGAATTCTGACCTTCCTTGAGCAGCTGCTTTGGGAACAAGGAGATCCCCATCTCCTACCTGAGGCTGCAGGTACAGCTAGGGCACAGTAATGCTCTTGAAGCAGGTGCCTGCTGCTTCTCCAGGCAGGTGTAACCTCTGTGTAAGAGGGAAGGAGAGGGGGAGCACTTGGAGCAGAAGCCAGCCCCTCTGTGAAGGGAGATAATAACTCAGATTTATGCTGCATAGCAACACGCAAGCAAGTGGCACACTTAAAGTCTGAGCAGTAGTGACCAAGTCAAGATGAACTTGCATCCAATATTAACTTCCTGCATGCAAGAACAGTTTTCACTGAGTAGTTTTGCCCACTCTCTGCTGCACAGGTAGAGAAACCATTTTCTTGGGCCTGAGCTGGGTTGGGCAGACTTGAATGGATTTTCTTCCACCTCCTGGAAGCCAAATACAGTACAGGCCACTTACGCCCCTCTGACAGCATTCTTATGCCTTGAATTACGTCCTCATTCACATCCTTTTACATTGCTTTCAGAGGAAGTAAGCCCAGCTCAAGTTCTCATCTCAGAGTCTGGGCCGCACAGCTTCCACGTTAGCTGGGCTCCTACCCCGGACAGCGTGAGCAGCTACCAGATCCTGTACGGACCCCTCCCTGGGAACTCGGTGGAGCTGGTGGTGGTGGATGGCAAGCACAACAGCACCGTGGTGGAGAATCTGGCACCCAATTCAACCTATCTGGTGACAGTGACTGCAGTCTACAAATCAGGGAAGGAGAAGTCCCTGTCAGCTAAAGCGTGCACTCAGGAAGGTGAGTGAGAACATCTGCCGATAGCAAATTATATGGGGCTAATTGTGTCTGAAGTGCCTGTCTCCTTGCACAGATCACCTGCTTGTAGGTGAAGCCAGAGATCTGGGGAGGGATGAGGGAAGGGGAAAGCTGCAGCTGCTGCTGAACAACATGGGCTATGCCATTAGGATGTAGCAGATGTATAAGGTATGGGACTGAAAGTAAATCAGACACGCACGATATGGCTGCTGTTACAGGGTGTGTACTGGGTGTGCACTCACAAGCAGAGCAGATTTGGAGATCCCTGAATCTCACTGAAAAAAAGAAAAGCTGCCTTTCCCTCCTGTCTCTTTAGTGTCTATCTTTGGTGCGATTTAGCATCGGAGGGGTGGAACTTTCCTCAGGAGAAGCCTCTGCTCCAAAGAGGTGTACAAATGGCCCACAGTAACCTAAATCTGCTTTCTCTAGAGGGCTCCAAAGTGAGGCACCTTCGCTTTGAAGACATGGGCCCAAACACCCTGAAAGCCTCCTGGGACTCTGCCGATGGGAAAGTCCTTGGTTACAGAGTCAGATGCCGGCGGCAGATCGGCCGTTCATCCGTCATCAGCGTTTCGCCACAGATCCACAGCGTGCTCCTCACGGACCTGGCTTCAGGCACCACCAACAAAGTGTGCGTGAAGCCCATGTACAAGAACCAGGCAGGCAAAGGGCTGTGCCGCATGGTGCGCATGCAGCCAGGTGAGCTGGGGTGCCAGGCAGAATCCTGGGGTGGTTTTGGCAAGGGAAAGTGTCCTGAAGGGCACTGAGGTGCTGGGGATCCAACACAGGGCCTCCATGGCTGAAATAATCTGTATTTCAGATGAAGCTTGCCAAGAGGGCAAGCTTGGGGTTGTTTAGCCTGGAGAAGAGAAGGCTGAGGGGAGACCTCATCACCACCTACAACTGCCTCAAGGGAGCTTGTAGAGAGGTGGGTGCTGGGGGATAGAACAAGGGGAAACGGCACCAAGCTGTGCCAAGGGAGGTTCAGGTTAGAGATAAGGAGGAAGTTCTTTACTGAGAGGGTCGTCAGAAGCTGGAACAGGCTGCCCAGGGAGGTGGTGGAGTCACCATCCCTGGATGTGTTTAAAGAGCGGGTAGACGAGGTACTTAGGGATATGGTTTAGGGGGTAGACAGGAGCGGTTGGACGTGATGATCTCAGAGGTCTTTTCCAATCGAGCGATTCTGTGATTCTGTGTCAGAGCTACCAGCCCAAAAGGTACTGTCCACAATGGGCTCTTTCCCCATTTCGAAGAGCAATACTCCTCCTAGTGGTGTTATGTTTGCAGGCAGGAGAAAAAGTGTGCAGTGGGGACAGTCCTGCAGCTGGTTTGGGATAACAAGGGTGAGCAGACTGCTCAAAGCTGGCATGGGCATTGGAAGAGCTGTTTAAAAACCATTTGAATGCTTGGCTACCCTTCACTAGTCAACGTGGCAGGGACAAGCTAACACAGCTACCAAGGCACAACGCAGCTGCTTTCCTCCTTCCACTACCCAGAAGCCACTTACTGCCGTGAAACACAAAGGGATCCTTGACAGGCTGAAGTGAAGTACGAGCCAAAAAGCAGCTGTGCGACAGGGCAGGAGCGCAGCCTTTTTTCCAGCAAGATGCTGGAGTGAAGATTGACCTCATTAATGTTTATATGTTTATAAATTTGTAATGGGGGAGTGTCAGGAGGAAGGAGCCAGGCTCTGCTCTGGGATGTCCAATGACAGAACAAGGGGCAATGGTCCCAAGCTGGAGCACAGGAGGTTCAAGCTGAAGATGAGGACAAAGTTTGTGAGTGTGAGGGTTATGGAGCATGGCCCAGGCTGCCCAGAGAGGTTGTGGAGTCTCCTTCTCTGGACATATTCAAGGCCAACCTGGTCACATTCCTGTGTGACCTGGTTTAGGTGATCCTGCTCTGGCAGGGGGGTTGGACTGGATGAGCTTTCCAGGTCCCTTCCAACTCCTGACATCCTGTGACTCTGTGTGATTCTGTGAAGATGATCTGACTCGGCCAGATTTGGAGAATGGGTGGATAAAGCTAACATGGTATGTTTTTGGTGTTTTTTCAGCTACAGAGGCGCAAGGATACAAGCACAGACCGAGAGCATGACGGGCTCTGGAGTGAACTGATTCCCAGCAGAGCGAGGACTCTTGCTTGGACAAAGACTTGGACAAAAGAAGGCTCAGGGGAGGAAACCACGAAGCTCACAGATCATCTCCCAGCCTGCACTGTCTGTTGAGGGGCCCTGGTTGGCAAACCAAAAGGCTGTCCTCAGCCAAGTTCTCCCAAAGCGTAAAGGTTTGGCTTGGCTGGATGGGACAGCCAACCCGACTAATAGATCCCAAATTTGTGCCCTCTTTTATATAAATATGCCTGTCAAATAACAAACAAAAGGCAAAGTGATGAATCCTCACTACTGCTTGCTTCCTGCCTGTTCTCTATTTATTAAACATTGATACAGTTTTATTTTTGCAGCTTACGAGCACGTTCAGGACTCAGCTGTTTACTGCCCTGGCTTTTCATTCTGGGCACCCACACTCCAAGATCACAGGTGGCCATTTTTTGTCACTGAAACACAGACACTTGACAAAGAGCAGCTTTCCTCCAACTCATCCAGTGTACTCAACAGGTAGCTCAAATTAGGCATCCCAAAAGTATAGCATCTTGGAAATGGAAGGGAAAAGCATTAGGAGAAAGAACAACAAAATACAAAAATGCACGGTATGCAGAGGAGGTTGGGTCAAAGCCATCAGGATTTCTGAGAAGAGGAAGAAAAGAGGTTGTTAACCCACTTGGCCTTCATCCAGTACATGGAGACACTTTCTAAAAGACACCCTGCCTCTTATAAAGTGCAAGGACACTTTAGTGTTCCCAGATGGCCTTTGGTTTATGGCAGAGCTTGGTCGGTGAACTCTGAGAAATAGAACGACAGGGCTAGGCCGTGCCAGGGCTGATGAGCACTGTTAGAGGGCTCTAGCAGAAAACTGCTCGCTGCCTGCTGAATTCTTGCATCTCCTCCTCACTGTTCCACTCTCCCTCTGGCACTGGTATTAAATTCATCTGCCGCAATGACACACAGGTCCCAGATGAACTTCAAAGGCTTCAGCTCCCCCAAGTCATTTGCCTTGGGATTTGGTATCAGTCTGAGAGAGCAAGATCCTCCAGAACCTGGGAATTTCCTTCCCCAGCAGCTCACTCCACTCCAGAGCTCTCTGCCTTCAGCTGAGCTCGAGGAGCAGCAGTGAGTCAAGAAAAGCCAGACAGCAAAACCATCTAAAGCTGTTGGTTCTGTCTCTCACTCAAATACACACCTCTGAACAACAGTGCAGTACTGCCTGGATGCTGACCACTGACTTACTGTGGCACACCTGCAGTTTCACTAAATTCCTGCTCTCAGAGCAGCTATATGGAGATTAATTGGGCTGTTCTGTGAGTAATTATGGACAGTAAATCTCCAGCACTATCATTCCAGGCTCTAGCCCCTGCACTCTGAAAGCACCTAGCACATCTTGAGTGTCTTGTCCTGGGCTTCCACCCAGTGCTGAGCTTGAGCTACACTTGAAAATCGGGTTTTTTAGAGGAGAAGAGTAGGTTTGATTCTTTCCTTTTGGCTCCAGGCTTGAATTTGCTGTCACTAAGCTACTCTCGAGAAAGGGGAACTAAAGACTATTTTAATACCTAGTGACGAAGCTATTGGAGTAGCGTGGTTCCCAAATTCAGAGCTTAGGGCTGCAAAAAAATGTAATCACTTTTCTGGTAACAAAATCCAGCATCGGTGGGAACACCTTCCCTCAGTAACACTTGCTCTATTCAAAATTTATTGTTTATTTGTCCTACATGGGGAACTCTTTTTTCAACACACAACCCCTCCCTTAGCTCTGCTTATGGACTTCTTAAAGCAGAGGAGGAACTTTGCCACTGACCTCGTATCCTGAGTGCTGAATCTGTCATGTCTGGGTTTATGGAGCTTTTTCCTTGAGCTGTCTTCTTGTACAGGAGGAGGGGATAGGAGGGGGGAGAGTCATTCATTAACTCGATAAGAAGATTTAATGTGATTTGTATTCTCCTCTGGAATGTGCTTTTGTGACTGATTAATCTTAACGGAGACTCTGTGCTGAGGGGAAGGCAAAGCCTCTGGCATCTCTCATGCAATAAATTAACCGTGTTCCTTCTCGCTGTAGGACAGGAATTAATTTTGCACAACTCCTTGCATAGTTTACTAATACATTAATGTGTCATCTCCCACAGTTGTTATGCATCCTTTTGAAGACAATTAAATACATGATACAAGAGCTGTTGAATGGTTGTTTTGTTCTTGATGGCAATAGGTGCAAATCAGCTCCGTGCAGCTTTTGTTCTAATGAGAGGTTTGAGGTGAAAAGTTTGATTTCTAAATGACTGAAAAGTACGAATTCCACTCCTGTCTTCAGAGTCTATGGAGTCTCACAGCTGAGTGCACTTTTAGCAGATTTTTAGAATCACAGAATGTCAGGAGTTGGAAGGGACCTGGAAAGCTCCCCCAGTGCACCCCCTGCCACAGCAGGATCACCAGAGCAGTCACACAGGAACACGGCCAGGGCTTTGGGTGTCTCCACACAAGGAGACTCCACAACCTCTCTGGGCAGCCTGGGCCATGCTCCATAACCCTCACACTGACAAACTTTGGCCTCATCTTCAGCTTGAACCTCCTGTGCTCCAGCTTGGGACCATTGCCCCTTGTCCTGGCATTGGCCATCCCAGAGCAGAGCCTGGCTCCTTCCTCCTGACACTGCCCTTTCCCAATGGATCCCCAGGAATGAGGGCACCCCTCAGGCTCCTCTGCTCCAAGCTCAAGAGCCCCAGCTCCCTCAGCCGCTCCTCAGCAGGAGATGCTCCCCTCCCTCCAGCATCTTTGTGGCCCTGCTGGACTCTTTCAAACAGTTCCTGTCCTTGTGGAGCTGAGGGCCCAGCACTGGACACAAGATTGCAGCTGTGGTGTGAGCAGGGCAGAGCAGAGGGGCAGGAACAAGTGATGAATCGGCAAGGTTGCTAACAGTAAAAAAATAAAATAAATCTGTATTATAGTCTAAATCAAGCGTTCTTTAGAAATTTTTTGAGAGGCTTACTCAAGTGTGCACTTGGGAAGAAACACGAACAATTAAAGAAAAGTACAGCCCTGAAGCGCTGCCCCTGTGCTGAAGATTTCTCCATTTTCTGACACCCCAGGCCGCAGGTTTTTACGTGTGAGCTTTAGAGGCGACTCCTCCAGCTGCTTTCCTTCCTTTTCCCCTCTGACCCCCTCTCCTAGTCGTTTTCGGGTCATCTTTCGCATTAGACGCAGATTTGCGGGTGAAATCTCCTTTTCCCGCACTCCCCGTAGCAACGCCGCTGCGCTCCCGTTGCCACGGAGCCGCGCTTCCGCCTCAGACTGTCCTTCCCCGCTCG